>NC_137603.1:57101987-57235370 GCF_963280865.1 Gymnoscopelus braueri
TATACTGACATGAAGTGGTGCCTCTCATGGCTCAAGTTCGCTTGAGACGGCGCGCCTCTGTCGCGGTCAAAAAACATACTTTACAGACAGACCGACAGGGTTGCCACATCTGCTTATTATAATTTCCACACAGGATTTTATTTGAAAATAGCCGATCTACAAGCTCACAACGTGTCGCATCGCGACGCGTTGTGAGCTTGTAGATCTGCTATTTTCAAATAGCTGATGTATATGTTGAAGTGCTCATGTGGCCCATAGTCGCTTCTTTTGGGCTGGTTTTCCTAGACCTGGTTGCTTGTTTCTCTAACAGAATCTGGCAACACTGGTCACAGAAGCGAGGCGTGGTTGTAGCGCAAGCGGTATAGGTTTTAGTATGTCGCTCCCTACCTGTGGGTCGGGACCCCCAGGGGGCCCCCCACAGGATTTTGGGTGGGTCCCCAGATGACAGTAAAGTGACAATTTAATGACTTAAGACCTTTTCAATACCTAAAAAAAACTAAAAAAGAAAATGTATTAAATTAAATGAAAAAACACTATTGCTGCATCAAGAATAATCAACAAACTATACTATAAAAACTGGTCAGACATTGGCCAAATTGTCAAACTAATATAAGAAAGAGGCAAACATTTTGAAACTAGCCGATCTAGTTTGTAGATCGGCTAGTTTCAAAAATGGTATCTGTTGAACCGAGTCAAACTAAATGTAATGCCTCAACTCAGGGTCACGGTGGGGGGGTTTCAAATATGATTATTTTGGGGTCTTATTTACTGTATGTCCTAGTTATCGTGCAGGTATTGAGGTTGCTCCTCCTCCTGTCCTCCGCCCATCCTCCTGAATCCACCTCGTCTCAACCAAACCTTTGTTAGCCTCCAGCCAAACCAGAATGAGAGCGTACCATTTCCTCTGGCGGTTGAAGAGGCTTCTTTTTATTTTATTGATGCGCATGTTTATGAATATTTGAACGCCCCTTTGTGAGAGAGAGTGGCATTTATCTGGCTCTTGCACAATGAGCCCTCATCCCCCCGTCCTTCAGATCCATTTCATGGCAGGAAGCAGGGACACAGCCACACTGAGGAGGATCACGGTCTACTCTGTGGTGAAATGCCAGTTGGAACATGTGGGCTCTCTGGCCTCATACAGATCACACAACCACTTATAGGCTGGCTTTACCCTGTTGCAACTTTCACGCCTTGTCAAACATAATTTACATGCAGCTTGACAGTCACTGTACACACAACGCATTACAGAGGTGGGGACTTGGACTCGAGACTCGACTTGACTTGAAGTCCCGATTTTGATGACTTTAGACTTGCTTGACCAAATCAAAAATAGACTTGGACTTGCTTGGGACTTGAATGCCAAAGACTTGAGACTTGACTTGACTTGAACGCTAAAGACTTGAGACTTGACTTGACTTGAAAATTCAAGTCTTTTCAAGTCACTTTCAAGTCACTTAAGCAAGCCAAAAATGTTTAAAAAGTGTGCATCAACTATAATGTTATTAGTCAGAAATCCCGGCCGTCAGTGACACCTAGTATAGTGTTGCCAAAGCTGCTTATTTACCCTAACTTTTGGACAAACTTTGGCTTGTTTTTGGCTTGTTTTTGGAAGTCGGTTCGCTTGTTTCTCTCCCGATACTCGGCAACACTGGCCCACATGTTGCACGTTACCAAACAAACAACACACCGGCTTCCCTCCTGCCGTCTCTGCTGGAACTGAAGCCAGGTGGAATAAAATGTCAACTCCAGCAGTTATAGCTTTCGGTTTTAAAGATTACAAGGTGGAAGACAAGACGAGAAAAGCAGTATGCAAGGCAAGACCTATACTTCACATTAACATTACGGCGTGCTAAGAGCAAACTACAGTATAACCAGTGGTGGAAAGTAACTAAGTACATTTACTCAAGTACTTTACTTAAGTACAATTTTGACTTATTTTTTACTTTACTGAAGTATTTGCAATTTTCAGTACTTTACTTCTACATTAGTCATTTAGCAGACGCTTTTATCCAAAGCGACTTACAGTAAGTGCATTCAACATAGGTAGGGAACGAAACTACTAATCACCAGAAGTCCTAAGTGCATTTTCTGCAAAAACAAGCAACCAAGAGTATACCTAGCGCTAAGGTAAAAGTGCAATATATCAGCTACCTACTTCTACTCAACTACATACATATCAGAGGCAGATATTAGCCTACTTTTACTCCACTACAATTATTTGAAAACTTTAGGTACCAGTTACTTTGTAGATTTTGGTTATTAATACAAAACATACATTGACCACTTCAGCGCTATATACATTTCCTCTTCTACCCCGGATTTGAACGCGGTTTCCAGTGCAATTGCTGAAATTTCACCATTGTGATAATAGAGCCTGCCTGCTTGATCAGAGGATACACTGAATTTGTGTCAGATCCTGTGTCTAGGTGAGACATGGCCTTTGACATTATCTAAATGTCTCAATAGAAGAGCAGGGAGACAAAATACAACCACCCTGATTGTATAAGTTATATTGTAGTAACATACTCTACCATACAGATTGTACAAAATTACATTATATTCATTAAAAAGGGCCCTTTTAAACCCTGTCCTCAAGGAGGAAATTAAAAGTACAGTATCTGCGTTCTGTTGGCCTGGAAGAAACCTTGTTTTAAAACAAATGCAAATTGTGAAAAATGCTCATGATTTATGTAAATCTTTACATATCTTGAATTAACATTTTGACTTGTTTGGGACTTGAAACAAAAGGTTAGGACTTGTGTGGGACTCGAAACAAAAGGTTAGGACTTGTTTGGGACTTGAAACAAAAGGTTAGGACTTGTGTGGGACTCGAACCAAAATGCTAAGGACTTGTGTGGGACTCGAAACAAAAAGCTGAGAACTTGGACTTGACTTGGGACTTGGCTGTGTTGACTTGGACTTGACTCGGGACTTGAGAGCAAAGACTTGAGACTCGACTTGGACTTGCAACATAGGGACTTTGTCCCACCTCTGACGCATTATACAGAATAATCAAAGTTGTATGAAACGCACTAAATTTAAGTGCATAGTTCACTGTGGTTCTCAACCTGTGGTCTGGGGACCACCAGTGGTCCTTGAGGGGGTTCCAGGTGGTCCCCAGCTAAATGATGAAGAGTTGGTAACCAAATGGACCCTTACGGGAGTGTACGAGAGTGAGTGTACGAGAGTGTACGAGAGTGAGTGTACGAGAGTGTACGAGAGTGAGTGTACGGGAGTGTACGAGAGTGTAAAATCAACCCAAATGGACCCTTATGGGTCCATTTGGTTTCATTTTACGCTCTCAAGAGTTAAATTATTGCTACACATCTGCATTACTATAATTAAATAATTGATATTTTGATCAACTTTTGCCTGTTATCTCTCCTATGGTACTAACATCAGTACAGCATGGAATTGTGGACAAAATCTTATCCAACGATAACAAAATATTCCATGTTTTGGGTCTGAGAGTCTAAATCTCATCAAACGTGGCTCAAATGCCGAATAAACAATGGACCTTGATATGAAAAGTATTGAAAACCACTGATCTATGATGTCAGACTGGCCTCCAAGTAATATGATCAGCAACAGCAGCTGGGTAACCCATGACGACTTGATATTAATAAACCTGAATGCCGTGAAAGCCTTTGTAATGGTAGATAATATAATCTGACTGCCAACATGTCATTGTCATAGCAGCTACATTATGCAAAGCTTTTGTGTATAGTTTTTTCTCGCTGGATGATATCACTTTACACATTTCCATGTTGTATTTTGTAATAAGTCAGTCAGTCGGTCGGTATGTCTGCTCAAAACGGTTGTATTGTTTTTATATGAAAGTTACAAAGTGTGTACACACGTAAACATTGACATCTCTAGTCTAGTTCTGTTTGCAACAGTAGCAGCTGAGTTTCAAGTGCATTGTAAATCCATAAAACATTTCATTGCGTCAATCTCAATTATTTCAGCGACAAGTAAAATGTCACAATCGTGACGGCCCTATTGCCGGGGTACCCATAACAATGAAGGAATCCTTAATTTGTCCTTATGTCTGCCTGCGCGCGCAGCAGTGTGCAAGCAGAGAGAGACTGAGAGAAAGACAGATCAAGCAGAGAGAGACTGAGAGACAGACAGATCAAGCTGAGAGAGACAGAGACAGAGACAGACAGATCAAGCTGAGAGACAGAGACAGACAGATCAAGCTGAGAGAGACGGAGAGACAAAGACAGACAGATCAAGCTGACAGAGACAGAGAGAGACAGATCAAGCTGAGAGACAGAGACAGACAGATCAAGCTGAGAGACAGAGACAGACAGACAGATCAAGCTGAGAGACAGAGACAGACAGATCAAGCAGAGAGAGACTGAGACAGACAGATCAAGCTGAGAGACAGAGACAGACAGATCAAGCTGAGAGACAGAGACAGACAGATCTAGCAGAGAGAGACTGAGACAGACTGATCAAGTGAACAAGAGCAGATAAGTGGCAGGTCATAAGTGCCACATCCACCAACACTCTCCATACAGTGCCATTGTCCCCAAGGTGAAAACACTGCTGACCATTTCCAGCATTCAGGTCACACAGGATCTAGAAGGATTATGAAAGGCCACTTGATTTTTTATTACGCTAGGATATTGCCACCTAGTAAAATCCTGAAATGCATCCAAATGGAACACACAGGTCTATTTGGGTCAATGTGTACACACTGTCAAAGTAAAGTTACACAGGAAAATCCTCAGTGTTATACATCTGTGCCTTGCTAAACAGCACTTTGGCAGGGATGAGATACACTAGCTATACATTTTATTTATATATATATATATATATATATATATATATATATATATATATATATATATATATACGTATATATATATATATATATATATATACACACAAACACACACACATACACGCTAGGCCTGTCCCCGACTAAGGATTTGTATAGTCGAATCTGATTGGCGACTAATTGCCAATAGTCGACTGGCAGTCGACACACCCCCCCCCCAAAAGAAAATCGACTGAGATTGGCAGTCAAATCAGTCTGATTCGATGCCAATCTCTCAGTCAAATCATGCAAAAAATATATTATGCAATAGAGGAACATTCCATTTGGGCTGTAGGGGTGCTAAGTGTCTGATTTAACATATACATATAATTAATATAAAAACATGGAGCAGAAGCTGGCTCTAGGTGGGCAGCCATCTGTCTTGACCAGTTGGGTTGAAAAATAGATATAGGTCTATAGTTGGCTAGAACACCGGAATCAAGAGCAGGATGTTATAAGATGTCTAATTACAGCTACCTCTAAAAAAATTATAGTGTGTAAGACAGATAGATAGATAAACTAGAAAAAGTGCTCCTCGGAGTACAAGTCTCCGCCAGGTCAGGTAGGTTATTGTGGCCTCCTGGTGGCGCTATAATAGGCTAATGTGAAAAGGGTGCCATTTCTTCTTAGGCCTTTCACAGCAATCGGACACTGCATTCATGATTTGAGGCATTTTGTTCCCAAAATGTTTGAAATTAGATACTGTGTACCGATTTGCGTGATTTTTGGACAGAATCTGAAGGAATAATAGCCACAATTCTATTTTACGGCCTCCTGGTGGCGCTGTAAAAAGCAGATGTGAAATATGCAGTGCAGATGTTTTTCCTTGGCCTCTAGGGAGAGTGCGTGCAAAGTTTCACGCAGATCGGTGCAGTTATAGTTAAAAATGCAAATTGGCCTGTTATAGCGCCACCATGAGGCTGATTTGAAAAATGTCAAGTGGCATTTCTTCCTCGGCCTAGTGGGAATGTGCGTGTGCAATTTTATGGAAATGGCAAGCTGTGTTCATGATTTCAGGCAGTTTGTTCAAAACGGACCAATCCTGCAGACTTTGGAAGCCAACCTTAGCCAATGACGATGGAATATGGGAAATCGGACAGATCCGGGTTGATCACATGACTATAGAGATACTGTGTACCGATTTGCATGACGTTAGGTTAAAAGCTGTAGGAGTAATGGGAAAAAGTGGGTTTGCCCAATCGGCCTCCTGGTGGCGCTATGACAGGCCCATGTGAAAAATGGGGCAGAGGTTCTGAATTGGCATCCAGGGAGTGGGTGTGCAAAGTTTCGCAGCGACCGGGCCAACGGTGCCGGAGATTAGCTGGTAACACACGGATAGGACAGGACACACGGACGGACGGACGGACGGACGGACACACGGACGGACGGACGGACAGGGGGTAAAACATACTCTCAACTAGAAAAAGTGCTCCTCGGAGCACAGGTCTTCGCCAGGTCAGGTAGGTTATTGTGGGCCAACAATGTTCGGAATTTGCCAATCAGGATGGAATATGAAAAATCGGACAGAACCATCTTGATCACTTGACTATAGAGATAATGGGTACCGATTTGCATGATGATTGGACAACATTTGTAGGAGTAATACAACAAAGAAAAGTTTTGAAAAAATCGGCCTCCTGGTGGCGCTATAATAGGGCAATGTTAAAGGGTGGCATTTGTTCTTCAACTTAGTGCGAATGTGCTTGTAAAGTGTCACCTCAATCGGACGCTGCGTTCATGATTTGTGGCATTTTGTTCAAAACGGGCCACTTCTGCAAACTTTAGATGTCATTGTTAGCCAATCAGGATGAAATATGAAAAATCAAACAGTTTCATCTTGATCACATGACTATAGAGATCATGTGTACCGATTTTTGTGAAATTTGGATAAAATGTGAAGGCTTAATATCCCAAAATGTGTTTTACATAAGTCGGCCTCTTGGTGGCGCTATAAAAGGTAAATGTGAAAAATGCAGGGCGGATGTTTTTCCTTGGCCTCTAGGGAGTGTGCGTGCAAAGTTTCACGCAGATCGGTGCAGTTATAGTTAAAAACACAAATCAGCCTTTTATAGCACCACCATGAGGCTGATGTGAAAAATGTCAAGTGGCATTTCTTCCTCTGCCTAGTGGGAATGTGTTTGTGAAATTTCACGGAAATCACAAGCTGCGTTCATGATTTGAGGCATTTTGTTCAAAACGGACCAATCCTGCAAATTTTGGAAGGCAACCTTAGCCAATGAGGATGGAATATGGGAAATCGGACAGATCCGTGTTGATCACATGACTATAGAGATACTGTGTACAGATTTGCATGACGTTTGGATAAAAACTGTAGGAGTAATATAAAAAAATGGGTTTTGCTCAAATCGGCCTCCAGGTGGCGCTATAACAGGCCCATGTGAAAAATTTGAGGCAGAGGTTCTGAATTGGCATCCAGGGAGTGTGTGTGCACAGTTTCGCAGCAACCGGGCCAACGGTGCCGGAGATTAGCTGGTAACACACGGACAGGACACACACACGGACACACGGACGGACGGACGGAAGGACGGACAGGGGTAAAACATACTCTCTCGCCATGCCTTTCGGCCTGCCGGAGACAATAACACTGTAACACTACCAAGGGCCCAGCATCCGCCTTTGAAATTGAGTCTATATAGGAAGTGACAGTTCATATGAACTTTAGACTTGATTTTATTACCTTGATAAACATTGTCATAAATACTATACTGTATGCTTCCAGTCGCTAGTTTAAAGTCTTCTTTCAATCACCATGATGTGTTTTGGTAAATTATGGTCCCATTTGTTTTTGATGATAAAGTAGGGTATGCTGTAGGAGGGGCGTGGCTACCTTGTGATGATTTGATTGACAAGCTACCTGACACAACCAATAGCATTCATTCCCTACCCCCGCTCTGGTCCCAACCAATAGCATTCATTTCTGTGTGCATAGGATATGACGCGATATAGAAAGATGGCGGATTTTGAAATGGTTGAAAAATAGGCTTCATTTACAGTCTGTAGAGTCTGGGGGGTGTAACACTGTCCATTTCTTTTTACAGTCTATGAACACAACACATACTTGATAAAGGTCACTTTGTCAGTGATGGACACAGTTGCTGTGTAGGGATCTATCTATTAACCTACCTACTTACCAGTGGTGTAAATTGACTAAGTACATTTACTCGAGTACTGTACTTAAGTACAGTTTTAGGTACTTTCACTTTACTGGAGTATTTCCAATTGTCTCTACTTTTACTTCTACTCACTACATCTCAGAGGAAAATATTGTACTTTTACTCCACTACAATTATTTGAAAACTTAAAGTTACTAGTTACTTTGCAGGTATACATTATTACATTATAAAACCTATTTTATACCTAGGCTATTTGAAAATAGCCGATCTACAAGCTTTGCTTGCGACGCGTTGTGAGCTTGTAGATCTGCTATTTTCAATTGTTTTAAATACATTTTAGACAGTATATAACTTGTGAAACGGGACATTCTGCATACTGAGTACTTTTACTTTTGGTACATTTTGATGCCAATGCTTTTGTACTTTTACTCAAGTAGCCTAAATTCAGAATTCCGGACTTTCACTTGTGACAGAGTATGTCTACACTGCAGTATTGATACTTTCACTTTAAGTAAAACATTGGAGTACTTTTTTACACCACTTCTACTTAACCTACAGTAACGTTACAGTTACAGCACAGTCTGTCTATTACACACCAAGGCTGTCTGGCTGCTGTACCAATAAATACAATTCTACAGGATGATTTATATTGTGCAGAAAGGGATATGAAAAGCTGTCCATCACCCGGCGGCCCGCCCGCTGCTTTTAATATTCTCCCCTCTTATCAGCCTCACATTTCATCAGACAAAGCAAAAAGAGGCCGACGTTGAAGCTGATCGCGTTTTCAGCATCTTTTGATCATGACACGATCCGTTCTAATCCCCCCCCCCCCCCACAGGGACATGACATAACTTTTTATTTTATCCATGCGAAACTTTAGATTGATTAACCCTTTGAGACCTGAGGCAGATTCTAAAAATGTCTACGTACCGGTATGTTGCTATATCAGTGGTGCTCAAACTTTTTCATGTCAAGGACCCCCAAAAAATATTTTGTTCCAGGGACCCCCCCAGAAGCAAAGATTTTAGTTAAAGTGTTTGCTTTAAAAAAATATATATATATTCAAAGATTTGCACAAGGTTTCACGTTTGTTCAAAAATAGCAGATCGGCCGGGGAAACTCCCCCCCCTGTCAGGTGATAAGAAGCGGCTTGCTAACTCCTCATGCACGGCTTGCTAGCTCCTCACACCCACTGGGCTGTCCCCAGGCTGGCAGAGGGAGAGTAGCGCCCAGGATTACAAAGGCAATTGGCACTGGGTGAAAAAAATGGGTTACAAAAATCGTGGGATAAAAATGTAGGTATTAAAAATTAATAAATAGCAAGCTACAAGCTCATAGCGTGGCACGAAGTGACGCGCTATGAGCTTGTAGATCTGCTATTTTTGAATAGCCAAACATTAATATATGTATAGCTAAAATAAAAAATTACACTGATGCTTTACCGGTTTTAATGGGTTAATAAAAAACCAAAAACTCTAGTTTCAACTTTAAATTGTGAAGATGCTGTTGTATTCTGTCCTCCTGAGGTTGAAATCCAAATACTGGCACAAACACTGGCATGAAACAAGCCATTAGCCGCGGGGTGAAATCATCTTTGCCAACTCGGAGATTGGCAAAAAAAGAAAGAAAAGGAGATAATAAAAAAACAATAATCTTTCCCTCACACCCACTGCTTATCTGCATCATCATATATTTGAAAAGGCCACTTCAGTAAGCATGTGGTAACTTCTCGCCACGGTTTGAACATGATGACCTTTCCATAAAAGCCACTGAATTCAACTTAGGAGACCTGATCTGCTCTCTGACATTATCTTTGGGAGGCGATCGGGCAAAAAGGGGAGTGTTAACCCGTTAAAACCGGGAACGCATCTCTGTAACCACTTTTTTTAACCATTATTTTATACTTTAGCTGTTCCGAGTGCCGCGCTATGAGCTTGTATATCTGCACTTTTTTTTTTTATCGTGATTAAAAAATAATAATAATATATATATATATTTTTTTCAAAGCAAACTTTTTAAACTCAAATCTTTGCTTCTGGGGGGGTCCTTGGAACAAAATATTTTGAAATGGTGGTCCGTAGCCATATACATATCATTTTGGGGGCCCTTGACATGAAAATGTTTGAGAACCACTGATATTATAGCAAGTTTTTTCAAAAAACTGTTAGGATATAGAAGACATTTGTAGAATCGCCAGAAGCAAAGATTTGAGTTACGCATTAAAAATATATATATTCAAAGATTTGCACACATTTTCATGATAAAAAAAATTAGCCAAAGTATAAGATAACGGTTAAAGTGGTTCAAATCTAAAATTACAGATGCTTTCCCGGTCTTAAGGGGTTAAGGAATTGGGAAGGAAAGCCAAAATGTAGGAAAAAAAAGGAAGAAAATATGGAGAGGCACGGTGGCGCAGTCGGTAGCGCTGTCGCCTTACAGCTAGAAGGTCCTGGGTTCGATTCCCGCCGGGGACGCTGTGGGCGCTGGGGGCGTGTCTTCTCCCCCGCGTCATCAGCGCCCATACCCTAGGTGGGGTTGGCGAAAGGGCCTACTCTGTGTGGAGTTTGCATGTTCTCCCCGTGTCTCCTAGGGTAGTTAATACCCTCACAAAAACATGTAGTAATCCTGGTCGCTATACCGCCTCCCCCATGACAGCCGGGGCGCCTGATGGAGGGGAAGGGAACTGGTTGGAATAACGTGTTCCTTCCACACGCTACGTCCAACCAGGGAAACTCCCCCCTGTCAAGTGACAAGAAGGTCAGTTGGCTCTCATGCCTGAAGGAAGCATGAGCTCGGCCCTGGCCTCCCTACTGTGGGGGACTGGTGTAGTGCTGGTGTAGGGCTGGTGTAGCGCCCAGGATCACTTAGGAAATTGGCACCGGGTGAAAAAAATGGGTTACAAAAATCGCGGGATAAAAAATTTAATTAAAAAAAGAAAGGAAGAAAATAAAAATTTGGAAAAGAAAGAAAATAAAAATTTAGAAAAGCCCAACAACGAATAAGGCAGAACGGCACCGTACTGTGATGTGTGTCATGATGCCATCACACGCTGAAACATCCCAATGGTACTCTAGTGTGTGTATACGTGGCTATAATGAACGATGCCTCCCAGGTTTCTTTGGCAATTAAGGTTAATTAGCAGATGTACAGTCGCCTTTAACCCATTCAGACCGGGAACGTATCTGTGTCATTTTAAGATTTCTTTGGCTATTCAAAAATAGCAGATTTACGAGCTCATAGCACGGCACCAGTGCCGCGCTATGAGCTTGTAGATCTGCTATTTTTGAAAAATCGTAAAAATGTTTGCAAAATTGTAATAAAAATATATTTTTGAAACTAAATTTTTAACTCAAATCTTTGCTTCTGGGGGGTCCCTGGAACAAAACTCTTTCATGTCAAGGACCCCAAAAAGTATATGTATTTAGCCGCGGACCCCCCATCTCAAAATATGTTGTTCCAGGGACCCCCCAGAAGCAAAGATTTGAGTCAAAAATATTCGCTTTAAAAAGCGCTTGGTGCCGCGCTATGAGCTTGTGTAGCTGCAATTTTTGAATAGCCCAAAGAAATCTAAAAATGACACGGATGCGTTCCCCGTCTAAATGGGTTAATCTTCTCCGGCTGTGAAGTTATGAGGGTGCCCGTATATGGCAGAAAGACACCTCATAGACTGCCACTCAACGCACACCGGAGGTGAGCTAATGGGGTAACTGCAGTAATTAGCTTACGTTCTCTCTCAACGATGTTTAGCAAAAGGTGCCAAACAACGTCCCATCACTCAGTGTTGGACAGGCTTCATACCCGGACAGAGAGGAGAGGAGAGGAGAGGAGAGGAGAGGAGAGGAGAGGAGAGGAGAGGAGAGGAGGGAGGCTTTGAATGTGAAACTGCCTTGTTTAAGTCCAGTGGTGGAAGATGTACTCAGATATTTTACTTAGGTAAAAGTAACAATACCACAATATAAAAACACTGTTACAACTAAAAAGGCCTGTGTTCAAAATGTTACTTGAGTAAAAGTACAAAAGTATTATTGGCATCAAAATATACTTAAAGAACCAAAAGTAAAAGTACTAACATCACAAACAGTCGGCCAATGCACATGGAAAACTAGGCTGTACATTGTAGATCATTGACAGATCATTTTTAAGGCTAAGTTACAATTTACAATTTAGGCATTTAGCAGACGCTCTTAATCCAGAGCGATTTACAGTAAGCAAGGACAACACAAGGTAATACATCAAAAGCATAGAAATAGTAATCTAGGACCATAAGTAAACCAAGAACCTATCATCAGTCTAATAGTAGAGCATCCGGGGGGAAAAAATCTATAATCTGTACATTGAAACATAGAATATAGGGAGTCAGTCTGCACTTCTAATTGCAATAGGGAGGTTCATTCAACAGTTTGAGAGCCAGAAGGGAGAAGAATCTGGGACGTGTGTAGCGTTCAGTGGTGGAAAGTATCTAAGTTTTACTCCACTACAAGTATTTGAAAACTTTAGTTACTAGTTACTTTGTAGATTTTGATTATTATTACGAAACATACATCAACCACTTCAGCCCTATATACATTTCGGCCATTTGAAAATAGCCGATCTACAAGCTCACAATGCGTCGCAATTGTGAGCTTGTAGATCTGCAATTTTCAAACTATTTGTATACATTTGAAAACTTGAAATGGGACATTCGGCATAATGAGTACTTTCTACTTTAAGTACATTTTGATATCAACACTTTTGTACTTTTACTCAAGTACATTTTTTATTCCGGACTTTTACTTGTAACGGAGTATTTATTTCTCCATCGCATGCAGTATTGATACTTTTACTTAAGTAGAACATTTGAGTACTTTTTCCACCACTGGTATAGCGTTGTCCCGGATGTTTTAGCGAAGGTTCTGACAGCTTCCCTGTGTTAGCTGATCTGAGAGAGCGGCAGGGGTTGTAGGGTTGGATCAGGCTTTGAAGATATGGGGGTGCCATGCCGTGCCTTTGTTGAATTCAAATATTCATAGACTTGATAGAGTGTACACATAATAATCATTCAGATACTCACTGTTGAAGGTCTGTTGATAGACGGTACATAAATTAATGTTTATATTTGCTCTGATAGTCTGTGTATATATTCGTTCAATTTCACTGTTGATAGACTTGCCTGTTGATAAACCGTGCATATAAACCACATCAAAATACACTCGTACATAATTAATGTGTATATTCACAGGCGGTAGATGTTTTCATATAATCACTGCTGCTAATTTATATGTATTTGCAGACTTGACATACAGTTAGTTAAAGCGGCACTATGTAACTTTAAGTCCAGTGGTGGAAGACGTACTCAGATTTTTTTTTTTAAGTAAAAGTAGCGATAACACAATATAAAAAATACTCTGTTACAACTAAAAGGCCTGCATTCAAAATGTTACTTGAGTAAAAGAACAAAAGTATTGGCATCAAAAGATACTTAAAGTACCAAAAGTAAAAGCACTTAAATAAAAAACTGTTGGGCAATGCACACTAGGATGTACATTGTAGAATATTGACAGATGCTTTTTAAGGCTAAGTTACAATTTAGGCATTTAGCAGACACTCTTAATCCAGAGTGATTTACAGTAAGCAAGGACAACACAAAGTAATACATCAGATTACCAGAGATAGTAATCTCGGATCAGAAGTAAACCAAGAACCTATCTAACCTAGTCTAAAAGTAGAACATCCGGGGGGAAAAAATCTATAATCTGTACATTGAAACTTAGAAGATAGGGAGTCAGTCTGCACTTCTAATTGCAATAGGGAGGTTCATTCAACAGTTTGAGAGCCAGAAGGGAGAAGAGTCTGGGACGTGTGTAGCGTTCAGTGGTGGAAAGTAACTAAGTACATGTACTCAAGTACTGTCCTTAAGTAAAATGTTGAGGTGTTTGTACTTTATTTGAGTATTTCCAATGACCAATACTTTTACTTCTACTCCACTACATCTCAGAGGAAAATATTGTTTTACTCCACTACAATTATTTGAAAACTTTAGTTACTAGTTACTTTGTACATTTTGATTATTATTACGAAACATACATCAACCACTTCAGTCCTATATAGTGTATGTGCGTTTTTCAAAGAGGACGCTATGTTGGAAATAACTTGCCTCACTCTCTCTCTCTCTCTCTCCCTCCCTCTCTCTCCCTCTGCCCTCGCTTTTCATCTCCAACCGTGACTCGTCTGTATGGGCCATTCATCTTGTCCATGTGTTGCATCATCTAACAGGTAAGCACAAAAAAATCTTACTGTTAATGTTATCACACACCGAGCGGGGGAATATACACAATACTGTGCTGTTTGCTGAACTTTCAAAGGACCTTCCCAACTATTGATTTTATTTCTTATCATTTTCCTCAGCCCAGGATTATCACTTTGGTTGGAGTACTTGACACTCACTCGTTATCTTCGTGAGTGTGCATAGTTATGCCAAGCATTGTGTGCGTGTGCGTGTGCGTGTTTTTTAACAGTACATTTCGGCCATTTGAAAATAGCCGATCAACAAGCTCACAATGCATCGCATCGCGACGCATTGTGAGCTTGTAGATCGGCTATTTTCAAAATATTTGTATACATTTGAAAACTTGAAATGGGACATTCGGCATAATGAGTACTTTCTACTTTAAGTACATTTTGATATCAACACTTTTGTACTTTTACGCAAGTAAATTTTTTATTCCAGACTTTTACTTGTAACAGAGTATTTCTCCATCGCATGCAGTATTGATACTTTTACTTAAGTAAAACATGTGAGTACTTTTTCCCACCACTGGTATAGCGTTGTCCCGGATGTTTTAGCCAAGGTTCTGACAGCTTCCCTGTGTTAGCTGATCTGAGAGAGCGGCAAGGGTTGTAGGGTTGGATCAGGCTTTGAAGATATGGGGGTGCCATGCCGTGCCTTTGTTGAATTCAAATATTCATAGACTTGATAGAGTGTACATATAATAATCATTCAGATACTCACTGTTGAAGGTCTGTTGATAGACGGTACATAAATTAATGTTTATATTTGCTCCGATAGTCTGTGTATATAATATTTGTTCAATTTCATTGTTGATAGACTTGACTGTTGATAAACCGTGCATATAAACCACATCAAAATACACTCGTACATAATTAATGTGTATATTCACAGGCGGTAGATGTTTTCATATAATCACTGCTGCTAATTCATATTTATTTGCAGACTTGACATACAGTATGTTAAAGCGGCACTACTGTATGTAACTTTTTAACCCATTCAATCTGGGAACGCATCTGTCATTTTAAGATTTCTTTGGGCTATCCAAAAATAGCAGATCTCCAAGCTCATAGCGCGGCACCGAGTGGCACGCTATGAGCTTGTAGATCTGCTATTTTTGAAAAATCATGAAAATTTGCGGGCATTGTTAATTCAATTCTTTGCTTCTGGGGGTCCCTGGAACTAAATATTTTACAAATGTTTGCTTAAAAAAATATATATATACTGTATATTCCAAGATTTACTAAAATGTTCACAGTTTTTCAAAAATAGCAGATATACAAGCTCATAGTGCGGCACTCGGTGCCGCGCTATGAGCTTGTATATCTTCTATATCTGAGAGCCAAATAAATCTAAAATGGCACAGAAACTTTCCCGGTCTAAATGGGTTAATGAAAAAAATCTGTATGGTAGAGTATGTTAATACAATATAATTTATACAACTGGGGTGGTTATATTTGGTCTCCCTGCTCTTCTATTGAGACATCTAGATCGTGTTAAAGGTCATGTCTTGTCTCACCTATAGACACAGGCTCTTTCACAAATTTCGACCTGATGGTCAAGATTCAATTTATCCCCTGAGCAAGCAGGCAGGCTCTATTAGCCCAATGGTGAAAAAAAAAATTCAGCATGTGCTCAGGAAACCGGGTTCAAATCTGGGGTAGAAAGTTACGTAGTGCAGCTTTAACTCAGAAAATAATTAGGCGAGTTTATGGATGGCAATGTTATGAAGGTCCTTGCTGAAGTTTACCTGGACTCCTGCAAACAATATAAAAAAAAGTAAAATACAAAGCTGTCACTAGCAGACTTTATTATACACTAGAATAAAGTCAGTTAAAAACTTGATCTGTTCAGAGAAAAATAAACGTTATTTCTCCATCAAAACAATCACTAAATATGGTCCACCTGGACTAGCTCAATTAACTCCATTTACAAATATTTTTAAACAACTTTGTAGGCTGTCAATGCACTTAGATAATGAATAAAAACATTTTTTCTAAATTTTTATCCCATGATTTTGTAACCCCTATTTTTTACACCCAGTGCTAATTGTGGGCAATAGGCCCGGACCTCTGGCTTTGCGGTCCGGGCACCTAGGCTGCAATGCAGCCTGACAGCATGTTGTGGGTTCAAATCCTTTGCTGCGTCTCTTTCTCCCCATTTCCTGTCTATCTACTATCAATAAAGGCAGAAAAATCCAAGGAAATATCTTTTAATTTTATTTTTTTAAATGCTTGCAATAGAAATGGTTTCTGTCCAGACATAGATAAAGAAATCTTATGGAAAGCCTGGTATGTAGCCTACTGTTCAGTGCTCTGATGCAGTCTAGGGACCGCCTACTGTATCCAGTAATTGGAAAACACACATACATGGATGCTCTAGTCTAGACCCAGACAGGATCAGCAACCTGCAAAGCAAACTGATTCGAGTCTAGATATCAAGTACAAGCAGTTTGTGTACACTCCACAGCTACAAGTCAGTGGTTGCTTGACAATCAACTACCGACCAAATGGATGATGTAATCTAAACCAGTGGTTTTTATGTTTTTAATAAATTGATAAAACTATTATTATATCCATTACTTTCTTGATTAATATTTAAACATATATCAAGGAATAAATGAAAAATAAGTGTAATAGATTTTTTAATAATCAACTAAATCAATTAGTCTGATTAACTTATGCCAAATATTCTGTACTTTTGTCGTACAATGGCAAGCTTACAGCACGTTGTGAGCTAATAGATCTGCTTATTTTGAAAATCAATAATTTTATATTACATTAAATCAGTTATTTTGAATAACTGTTCCACCCCTGCACAATAGCCGTAGTTGTATGTTCTTTATAATAATGGTGAAAATTCACTGGAGAGTGTACAAGTGTGAAAACTTTGTAGGTTGTCAATGCACTTAGATAATTAATAAAATGTGTGCATGTTTTCTGTCCAGTCAGAGATAAAGAAATCTCATGTCACAAACAGTGTTGCCATGTACGCTTATTCTAAGCGACTTTGGGCTTATTTTTCTGTAAAATCTTTTTGGGCTTGTTTCTAAACTGTAGTTGCTTATTTGAGTTTGCTTCCAATTGTTATTATTGTTTAATCCAGTGGTTCTCAAATATTTTCATGTCATGGACCCCCAAATGAATATGCATTCGTCCCTTACACGTTACACCCCATCTGTGTAGTGCAGAATCAAAGCTCACTGAGAACTGTATTTTTTATTTTGGTTTGGTTCTTGACTTTTACTCGTCTCTTACCTCTCATCTCTCCTGTCCAGGAGATTGTGTTTATATTCAAATGAAGCAGCAAAGTGCCTCAACATCCACTATAATGGAAACACTTGATGGGGGGGTGTGCGGTGCAATACATTTTAGTACTGTACATGATACATCACTCTCATAGCGCTTGAGCACTTAGCACCTACAACACTCAACATTTTAAATGTTGAGCTTTATTGCTGCCGAGTCTGACTTTTGCTACTCTTGACGTATTAATTACGTGGTGATAAGCTCGGGTTTAGAAGAGAAGGTCATCGTGGCTTTAATCGCAGGGTTGCTGGTTCAAATTCCAGATACCGGCTTGGGGGGGATATCTTCTCTTCTCAGTGGTGGAAAAAGTACTCAAATGTTTTACTTAAGTAAAAGTATCAATACTGCTATGTAGACATGATAGTTACAAGTGAAAGTCCGGAATTCAAAATTTACTGTAGTAAAAATACAAAAGTACTCATTATGCAGAATGTCCCATTTCAAGTTTTCAAATGTATAAAAAATATTTTGATGAAAATAGCAGATCTACAAGCTCACAACGTCTATTTTCAAATGGTCTAAATGTATATAGGGCTGAAGTGGTTAATGTATGTCTTGTAATAATAATAAAATCTACAAAGTAACTAGTAACTAAAGTTTTCAAATAATTGTAGTGGAGTCAAAGTACAATATTTTCCTCTGAGATGTAGTGGAGTAGAAGTAAAAGTACAAAAAATTGGAAATACTCCAGTAAAGTAAAAATGTTGTGCAGGGAACGATTATCGTATGCGCTCCGAAAAAAAAAAAACTCGAACACACACCACTGATACTACCTATTCTGTCCTATAGGGAGATACAAGGTCTCTGCACGACAACAATTACATGAAATAGGAGTAGCTGTTAAAACTTCAAGCAACGGTGGTGGTCCATTAATGGACGTTGGAGCTGGATAAATAAGATGGAAGAGGAAAGGTTAAAAATGAAAAGGAAGGGTCTGGGAAACTCATCACTTCCCTAAGCAAATGTGACGGGAAGGACAACCTGTGGGTCTGCTCTCCATTTAGATCTATGGAGAGGAAAAGCCCCGCGCATCAATTCTGCTGTCTGAAGCCCAGCTTAAGATTAATGACAGGTATTAAGTCAATGAATATAGCCGTGTCATATCTCAGCTGCTTTAGTTAAATTGAACATAAAAATTGGCTTAGCCCATTAAGGCCGGGAGCGCGTCCGTGTCGTTTTAGAGATTTCTTTTGGCTGTTCAAAAATAGCAGATCTACGAGCTCATAATGGAAGATCTGCTATTTTTGAAAAAGAAATTGTGAAAATGTGTGCAAATCTTTGAATATATATATATATATATATATATATATACACTTTTAACTCGGATCTTTGCTTCTGGGGGTCCCTGAAACGAAATATTTTGAGATGAGGGGGTCTGCGGATAAATACATATCGTTTTGGGTGGTCCTTGAGATGAAAAAGTTTGCGAACCACTGATATATACAGCAACATAAGTTTAAAAAAAAAAACGTTTTTAAACTTAGGATTTAGAAGACATTCTACACATTTTCTAGAATCCCCTGAAGCAAAGATTTGAGTTCGCTTTAAGAAAATATATCCGGTATATTCAAAGATTTGCACAAAATGTTCAAGATTTTTCAAAACAAATAAAAAATCTACAAGTTCATAGCGCGACACTCGGTGCCACACTATGAACTTGTATATCTGCTATTTTTGAACAGCCAAAGTATAAAATAATTATTAAAATGGTTACAAAGACGCGTTCCCGGTTTCAATGGATTAAGGGGGGGATAACATTTGCATATTGCAGCGGAAAGTCGGAAACCACACCCATTCTGTCACATTCGCTGACAGCCATGACTGTAACTTCACCGCTGCTTATTTCCCTCGTATGGAAAACATAGAGTACAGTATGTCTCTGTGTGTGTGTGTGTGTGTGTGTGTGTGTGTGTGTGTGTGTGTGTGTGTGTGTGTGTGTGTGTGTGTGTGCGTGCATGCGGACTGCGACCGATTAACTGTTCCATGATTATAAACTCCCTCTTTTCCTCCTACCCCACCTGCCTCGGTGGTGTCGATGTGTGGCGCTACATTATATTTCCGCGGCACAGCCAAGCATGTCATTTATTCATTACCTGGCCGCGGCCCCGCCGGGCTCTACCTCAGAGCTGTCAAGCGTGCCCACGAGCCTGGGCCGTAATAAGGCTTTAAGTGGCTGTCATTAATAACGCAGGGCTGTCATGGCAGACGGCAGATCTATCGCCGGGTATGTGGGTTTGTGGGCCAGCAGCTGCCGTCGATGTTTGGTTTTAGCTGGCACACACGAGACACACACACACACAAGCGCGCGCCGAACGCGTGTGAGTGAGTGACGATATAGGAACCCCAGTTTTCCCTCGCCCCTGTTGCTGAAAGAAAGAAAGAAAGCAGCCACTGTGAGTCGTCGCCGAGTGTGTCAATAATACCCTGAGTGACAGCTCGTCACACAACTTGCAGTGTCGTTTTCTTCAGGGCGGCGGCGGGGATAGGCTTCATGTTAGCATGGCACACGTGTAAGCACGGGAGAGATGAATGACCCCAACCAACGGGCAGAACAAGCTGCCGCAACACACACACACACACACACACACACACACACACACACACAGTGGTTAATGTATGTTTTATAATATAATAATTGATAATTACAAAGTAACTAGTAACTAAAATAATTGTAGAGGAGTAAAAGTACAATATTTGCCTCTGAGATGTACAGTAGTGGAGTAGAAGTAAAAGTACTGAAAATACTCCAGTTAAGTAGAACTATAAGTATGAAGTATACCTCATAATTGTACTTAAGTACAGTACATGAGTACATGTACTAAGTTACTTTACACCACTGCTATTCACCCACTCTTAACCTTATATATCGTTGCTCTCGGGCAGAAACCACCTTGTATCTCCATATTTTCAATAACTCCATATTTTCATAAATTAGTGCCCTACAAACGAGTAGTGCCGCCTTGGTGTAGCAGTTAATAGCATACGCCTTTCATGCGGAAGGTCGTGGGTGCCAACCCTGCCTGGGGTCTCAACGGGTCCCTAATGTCAAAATCAAATGGGTTCAGATCTGAGCCAAGTCTCCTGCAGGAGACGCGTCTGAAGGCTGTCCTGGACGGGAGTCTCTCTAGACATAAAAAACAGATGATGAGTGCCCTACAAACAAGTGTTGCACAAATGTAGTGAAAATAGCAGCTCTACAAGCTTACAATGATTGCGAGGCATTGTGAGCTTGTAGATCGGCTTTTGGTTTGGACATACAAGGTTTCCACTCGACAGCAACGATATACACTTTGTTATACGACTAGTAGAAAAAATTGCAATAAACTTTTTTCGTAAAAAAGGTTTTTGACCATTTTTGCCCGTATCAGAGATGGGGGAGTGGCCACAGTGGGACGCCTTCGACGTCGACACCAGACCCCTGACTCGTGGTTAACGATTCAGGGGCTGGAGCCAGGCTGTATAATGACAATAACAAAATGGGGATGCCAGGGGTAAAGTGGTTAAAAGTGCTCATGTTGAAGTGGGGGGGGGGGGACCAGGTGGCGCTATGCAGAGCTGGGTTCAGTCCCTGGCAGCAGTGGCATGGCTGGGCACTCCAACAGAAGACGATCGTCCGCTTCACTGACATACAATGACTCTCTACTGGCCACGGTTTGCTCTCCAGAGCCAGCACAGAGTTTCTGTTTCAAACAGACATACATGTAGGCTACGTTACGCAAGACCAGGGTGGAAAAAAAGGTGTTGTTGTGGACTTGTTGATGAGACTTTTAAGTTAGTGTTACTACTGGTTTTACGAACAAAAACGTAAGTACATGTGTGTAATACAGTAAGTGGCCAGTGACTTTGGCCATTTTCCTTCCACACCTCCTGCATGGAGCGCGTGACCCGAGATGATGTTGGTTCGAATCCAGTGCACAACACTGGATAGGACTCTATATGAAAAAACTTGTTATATCAACAAATCGCATCGCATTCCGTTTGTGTGACATGCATGACGCAAAGGTTTTGAAAGTGAAACTGGCCAAAGTCACTGGCCACCTACTGTATTTTTTATTACGTGTACAGTCTTCAAAGCAATGTGGTAAAAAACAACAATAAGGTCTAAGAGAAATGGCAAGGAAACTAAATTGAACAAGATGGAAACAAAGTGAAACGGCTAAAGTGTGTGGATACACAGCTTTAACACAAAGCTTTAGGAGTATTGGGTCCACGGGTTGGGAGAAGGCCCAGCCAAAGTGAATCTGGGCCCACCCAGATTGACAGCTTTCCCCACTGTATAAAGATCAACGAAAACTTCTGTAGCGTTGCATTTTTGCGACCACCCTTAAAACAATGCTTGTGATTCTGACCTGACACATTTCAGACGCGTCCAAGAGGCTCTATGCAGAAAGAAAGAAGAAATTGGGCCTCTTCCTCACTTCCTTCAGGTGTTACCAATGATTCTAATGAAGTCTCTGTTCCATTTAGTGTGGCACAGTGCTTCTCAAACCTTTCAATTTCAAGGACCCCCATAACTCTGAGAGTGTACAAATGGAACCAAATGGACCCTTACTGGTCCATTTGGTTCCATTTGTACACTCTCAGAGTTACACACCCGTAAGGGGTCCATTTGGAACTCCCCTCAAGGAACCATGAGGGTACCTGGACCACACTTTGAGACCACTGGTGTAGCAGAGTGTTTCCACAATATCAGCACCCTGACTCTGTTTGACCAGAATGGAACAGAGCCTTCATTAGTATCATTGGTAACACCTGTGAATGTCTTCACAATTATGGCTGCTGTGCATTTTCACATGTCGCTCGCAGAAAGCAGCCAGAGCATCCACCGGTCATTACGATATCTAAGCATAAAGAAAAACACAGGCCCACCCAGATGTTCTGTACATTGGGAGAAGCTATACGGAGGTGTTGTCAACACCACGCACTTGGCTTTGCGTTTCATTTCAGTGTCATTTGGGACACACTGTGTACTTTTGGAGCTCACACATTGTTTCTTGCACTCTGCCATCCTGTCCCTTGCACTCTCCTCCCCCTCTTTCTCGTTCTCTGTCGTATCATTCCCATTCTCGAGTCTTTCTCCACTCTCTATCTCTCGCTCTCTCTTGATTCTCACATCTCCTCGCACCTTATTTTTCCCTTCCTCCTCTCTCTCTTCCCATTTCTTTCTCTCTGTCTATCATTCCCGTTTCTCCCTCTTCTCCTTCTCTTCCCTCTTTTGTGACAATGCATAAGAACCTATTGCCGTTCCTCATTTCCTCTCCTGGTCATTGTAAAATAAGCAGAGTAAACACTTGTCAGGAGTCCATTGTTGGAGCGTGGTGTGGGGGCGGACTTTCAAATCCTGTCCCTCAACGGAGAGATAAATTCAATAGCACCTCCAGTAAAGCGTATACACAATATCAGCCACTGGTTTGCACAATAATTGGGTATTTTTGGCACTGTACATTTGTGCATGCGTGAAATGTGTCTCTCTGCATTTATCTACCCTGACTAGAAGCAGTGGGGACTATTAATACAGTGCACGGGGAGCTGTTAGTGGTTAAGTGTAATATGTCGTTATCTATCATTATGATCACACTTCATTTGGGGGGCAGTTTAACTACCAATTGATGTTTTCCGATGTCTTGAACATTGCAGAGATCAAGCAGAACTTCATGTGCAATCCTACACTTCAATCCTGACATACAGTAACTTCCTCTTTTGGCTCTAATTATGGGTGTCAGCTCAATGAGTCATTTTATCGAAAGAATAAGTTTGACTTAATATCTCGCAATTGTGACATAATTATCTCAGAATAATATTTTTCTTGCAACTGTGTATCTCGCAGTTGTGATTTTTTTTTTGAGATATAGTACGGTTCAAACTGAGGAACGGCGGGAACGGGATTCCCATAGTTTTGTTGTAGTATGATGTAGTATCATGATGTAGTATGAAGTAGGGCATTAATTCACGAATATGGCGATATAAGGTTTCTGCCCGACAGCAACGTTATGTTTAATTTGGTTCCATGAAGACGTAGGCTAGTGCTTTGCATCTATGGGATAAACGTGCCAGCGCTAGATGTTTAATTCGGTTCAATGAAGACGTAGGCTATAAGTGCTTTGCATGAGGGGAAAACGTGCCAACAGCAGCACTGGATGCGGCTCTTGGCTAACATCTCCACTTCACCTCCCCATAAACAGAGGATCTGCGGTCATGACAGGGCCCTGGCTGTGACGGAGGGGCCTGCTCCTCGCAACGCACCAGCAGACAAGCTCAGCTCCGAGGCTCCATGCCAAGGGAGCCTTCCTCACAGAAAGCTGTTGTTTATGCTACGCCAGAGCCGTCAAGACATGCGGCCCGGTGAGGGAAATAACCACAGCGGCCGTGGCGCTTCTTCTCTTTAAGTGCATCACACTAAAAACCAAAAGGATTGTGTGTGGAGCAGGGGTCTTCAAAGTTTTTCAGGCCAAGGACCCCTTAGCTGAGAGAGAGATGAAGCAGGGACCCCCCACTACATATTGTATAATAAAATTGTGTTTTTCATAGATTTCATAGACCTGCTTGACAACACTATCATTGTGTGGTGTGGTGTTGTGTTGGATTCATGTTAATGTGTATTTTCATACAGTTAACCACTTAAACCCCCCCCCCCCCAACAAAAAAATAATCTTTGCTGCCGATCTACAAGCTCACAACGCCTCGCGCTGTGAGCTTGTAGATCGGCTATTTTCGGCTAATGTTAATAGTAGTTCAAGTGGTTAATGTATAAAATAATACTATAACATAAATATTTGACGGCCCCCCTGTAGTAACTCTGAGGACCCCCTAGGGGTCCTGGACCCCCTGTTGAAGACCCCCTGGTGCTGGTGTAGAGGCATGCAGGCCAGTGATGTTGCATGTGAAAGAGGGGTTTTACACGGAGTGCAATAGTAGAATAACAATGTGATAATACACAACACACACACCGTGACGGCATAACTCAGTTTGCATCTTGTAGTATGCACGCATTCTCACTCCCAAGACGGCAAGCGGGTGACGGCTTTGGACGGATAGGCTCTGTGCACGGCAGCCACATTAGAAAGAAATTGAGCCTCTTCCTTACTTCCTTTACAGGTGTTACCAATTATACTATACTGAAGGCTCTGTTCCATTTAGTGTAGCACAGTGGTTCTCAAACATTTTATTTCAAGGACCAACCATAATTCTGAGAGTGTACAAATGGAACCAAATGACCCTCATGGGCCCATTTGGTTCCATTTGTACACTCTCAGAATTACACACCCACAAGGGGCCATTTATAACCACAATGGTACTTGGCAGGTACCTGGACCACACTTTGAGACCCATTGGTATAGCAGAGTGTTTCCAGTGAGCCAACATTCACAATATCAGCACCCTGACTCTGTTTGACCAGAATGGAACAGAGCCTTCATAAGGATCATTGGTAACACCTGTGAAGGAAGTAAGGAAGAGGCCCAATTTCTTCCCAATATGGCTGCTGTGCATAGAGCCTATTTGACCAAACGTCAACCCCGCCGCGGGGTCACATGTTGACTATAGGGGGGACATGAGTTACGATTCCGTCCCTATATCAGGATATATCTCGAACGGCGACGAGTCGGCCGAAGTGGACTTCGCAACACTTGGCACAGGGACTCGCTCGCCTGACGGCTCCCTCGGCGGTGCCGCTCACGGCTCAAGTCCTCTTTAGGCGGCGCACCTCCGTAGTTTTAACTTTTTTTCCCGGGTGGAGCCGTCACCCTTTTACGCCATATGGTTGGAGAACGTAGTAATTACAAGTAATGTTAATGTCACGCTTGTTGCAATGCTAGTTCACTATACGTCTAATCCGAATATAAATTATTAATGAAGCATGAAGAAAAATCTCAATATATCCATACTGAATCCATGCAGCATATTCCTTGTAAATGAGCGGTTAAAAAAAGAGAGCAAAACTTAGAACTGTCCACTCAATTCCGTTGGGGGTAAAGCCAAAGTACATAGTTGAATGGCCCCATCTGTGGTGAGGGGGGGTGGGGGGGGCTTGTGGAAGGACCACAGAGGAGTGTAGCTTTCCTCAGAGCTGCATTGAGGAATCTGTGTGGTACAGATGGCGAGAGAGAGGGTCTTTCCCTCAGGTACACACACACACACACACACACACACACACACACAGTGTCACAGAGTGACAGAAGGTCTGAACGCCTTTATCAATGCTGTTGGCATGGCGATCCCCTCTTCTCTATTTATCATCCTGGCTCTCTTTCTTTCTCTCTCTCTCTCTTCACTCTGTCTAACTATCTCTTGTCTATCAACTCTTCATGCGTCTACCTCTCTTGCTCTGCCCGGCCGTTCCCACGTTGCTTGTGTCTCCCAGCAACGCTAAATTATGGATTCCACCAAGGTTATAGGAAGACCCACCCATAGACCCGCCCTACCTAGTGTCTGATTGGCTTCCCTGCAGGCATAGTCATACTGAGGTTAGGGTCAGGGTTAAGGCTAGGTTTAGGCATAGTTGCGAAAACACAATCACAGCGACTACTGGCCAATCACGGCGGGTCTTCCTAGCACTGTGGTGTGATCCATTAGCAGTGTTGCCAGGTCTACTTGTTATAATTTCCCCCCAAGATTGTGAAAATGGCAGATCTACAAGCTCACAAATCTACAAGCTCACAACGCGTCCCATCGCGACGCGTTGTGAGCTTGTAAAAAAAAAATCAGCTATTTTCAAATGGCTGATGTATATGTTTAAAGTGCTCATGTGGCCCATAGTTTCGTCTTTTGGGCTTGTTTTCCTAGACCTGGTTGCTTGTTTTTCTCACAGAATCTGGCAACACTGTCCATAAGCAACCCCCCCCCCCCCCCCCACCCACTCCTTCCGATGCCACATTCACTGCCCTCTGTCTATCACATCCCCACCTCTCTCTCTCTCCCTCTCCCTCGCTCTCTTTCTGATGTGAACCAGGCCAGTGTCCTCTTTGGGGACAACAGTAGAGCAGAGAGGAACAGCACCTCAGGCCCCAGCCTTCCTTCCTTAGCCTTATCTTTGTCCCCTTCAACATGCACACACCCACGCACGCACCCCCCCCCCCCCACACACACACACACACAGACTCTCTCACAAACTGGGCCATACATTTAAAGTCCAGCCAAATGCAGGCCAAGTCATTTATAAGTCCTCCCTCCATGTTGACTTGCAGCCTGGAAGCTTTGACACTTTAAATCCACACCAGTGCCTCAAAACACACACTGACTGCAGTTATACAGCAGAAGCTCAGTCACGTCAGAGCTTTAGGGACCCTTTTCTTAGGTTAACGCATGTGTCCGCAGGTGACGTGGACAAATGTGTACAAACACAAGCTAATGGGAATTCACATTCATGCACACACACATGCCTATAGGACGCCCGCCATGCACGTGCACAAACACAAACCTGCACACACACTCTCAGTCTCATACACAATAACAACACACCTTTAACCGTTCACAGCAGCTACAGTGGGTTTGGAGCCAGGCAGGGCTAAAACACTAATCCGTAATGACAGCAGGAGATTGAGCTAAATGACTCTGGACAACACAGCCAGTGAATCAAAAAAATAAAGGAACAGTCACTGTGGGAATAAAGTCAGTTAGTTCACACAAAAGGAACACAATTCCTCTGATGGCTCAGTTATTATCCCTGCCACTCTCCCTCAATATCGCCTGTGCTCATTACACTGGGCAAAATGAGACGGCATGCGGTGAGGTTAGGTGAGATAAGATGACATGACAAGGTACGGGCTAGGTGAGATAAAATGAGTTTTTTCGTTGTTGCCTTTATTCCACAGTGTACCGAGCACACACACAGACAGACAGTGTAGACAGTGGTGGAAAAAGTACTCAAATTCTTTACTTAAGTAAAAGTGCCAATACTGCAATATAGAAATACTCTGTTACAAGTAAAAGTCCGGAATTCAAAATGTACTTGAGTAAAAGAACAAAAGTATTGGTATTAAAATGTACTTAAAGTACCAAAAGTAAAAGCACTAAAATGTTTGAAAGTAGCAGATCTACAAGCTCACAATGCGTCGCATCGTAACGTGTTGTGAGCTTGTAGATCTAAAGGTAGGTATAAGGTAGGTATAAAATGGGGCTAAAGTGGTTAATGTATGTTTTATAATGTGATCATTTATATCTGCAAAGTAACTAGTAACTAAAGTTTTAAAATAATTGTAGTGGAGTAAAAGTACAATACTTGCCTCTGAGATGTAGTGGAGTAGAAGTAAAAGTATAGACAATTGGAAATACTCCAGTAAAGTAAAACCTCAAAATTGTACTTAGTAGAGTTAGTAGAGTACTTAGTACTTAGTTACTTTACACCACTGCGGCTAGGTGAGATAAAATGAGTTTTTTCTTGTTGCCTTTATTCCACAGTGTACCGAGCACACACACACACAGACAGGCAGAGTAGAGAGCACAAGTACTCACTACTCAAACTCATCAAGGATACCTATGCCTACTTGTTGTCAATTGGTTGTACGAGCTCTTGTCTTATTGGTTCTTGTTTATTCGATACGTATTTGTTTTAGCTCTTGCTCGTTTGATTTTCCTATTTGTCTCATCTGTTTATGAAAGTAGGTAGCTGATATATTGCACTTTTACTTTAGCGCTAGGTATACTCTTAGTTGCTTGTTTTAGAAGAGAATGCACTTACTGTAAGACTTCTGGTGGTTAGTAGTTTCCTTGCCTATACCTATGTTGAATGCACTTATTGTAAGTCGCTTTAGATAAAAGTGTCTGCTAAATGACTGTAATGTAATATACAAACCTAAACTGAAAAATGTAAACAATGTAAAGTTTTGACATAGGATGCGGCACAAAAAAACTGAATAAAAACATCCTTACTGACTAAGCCAGTACACTCTTGAGAGACAAGCTGTAACTGCTGGTTTTATTGTCTTGTCCGTTTCTTGATTATCAGCATTAACACTCAATTCTGACTGCCAAGCCCACACTTATACTGTCAGACCTGACTTGCAAACATGGCCATTTGGTTTGATAAAATGAATACATGTCTCTGCTATTCTCCAGCATGGCAGTCTAGCTGTGTTATTCAAAGGAAACACAGAAACGCTAGTAGTGCTGTTGTGTTTGAAAGGTCTGAAATGTTTGTGTTTCCAGACTGAGCTGCTACAGAGCCTTGTTATAGGTGAGTAATGTCACCCGCTAACAAGGAGATTGTGTCACTTCACTTGGTGAAACTAGCCGTTGCATCCATCCTGTTTCTCTAGTGTTGGCTGACTGTGTTTGACAGGTTTTTAGCTTTTATTGCCGTTTCACACCCCTGGACCACGAGTCAGGCTTCTAGTTCTAACCCCCGAACCCTTCAACATCACACATACTGTACATATCGTTGCTGTCGGGCAGAAACCTCTTATCTCCATATTCTAACATATTTGTGTGTTTTTTTCGTAAATGAATGCCCTATTTGATCATACTACTAGCAGTGGTGGGAAAAGTACTCAAATGTTGTACTTAAGTAAAAGCATCAATGAAATTAATGCAGTGTAGAAATACTCTGTTACAAGTAAAAGTCTGGAATTAAAAATTCACTTGAGTAAAATAACAAAAGTATTGGTATCAAAATGTACTTAAAGAACCAAAAGTAGAAAGTAGTCATTATGCAGAATTTCCCATTTCACAAGTTTTCAAAAGTATAAAATGTATAAAAATCTTTTGAAAATAGATGATCTATAAGCTCAAAAATAGCTGATCTACATAGCTGATCTACATAGCTGACCTACAAGCTCACAATGCATTGTGAGCTTGTAGATCGTCTATTTTAAATGGCCGAAATGTATAGGGCTGAAGTGGGTAATGCATGTTTTGTAATAACAATCAAAATCTACATATAGTAACAGTTTATTTGGACATATGAGGTTTCCACCCGACAGAGACGGCATACACATTACATTACATTACATTACAGTCATTTAGCAGACGCTTTTATCCAAAGCGACTTACAATAAGTGTATTCAACATAGGTAGGGAACGAAAACTACTAATCACCAGAAGTCTTTAGTGCATTATCTGCAAAAACAAGCAACCAAGAGTATACCTAGCGCTAAGGTAAAAGTGCAATATATCAGCTACCTATTTCCTTAAACAGATGAGACAAAATAGCTAAATCAAATGAGCATGAGCTAAAACAAATAAGTGAATCGACTAAAAAAGATCCAATAAACAATCCAATAATCCAATAAACAATACAGCAATAGAAAACAAGCGCATTACATTGCACGCACATAACTCTGGCCAACGTCAGTTTGTTTGTTCCTTCACACCGCACGGCCATCCAGGCCAGAATGATTACTTGCAGCGTTGCAACAGCCTATTCCTGCATGGCCTTCAAAGCACAAGCAGTCCTGACCTAAAGGCCAGCCGTGTGAGGTTTGTTTGGCTCATTAACGCGCTCTTCTGCTTTGGCCAGACAGACAGACAGACATGCTTGTCAAATCTACTCCAACAACAATCTCCTAGAAGCCCACCAACAAACAAGTTACAACCCCACACCCTCCAGCCTTCAGTATAGACCCGTTTCCGCCCCGTAATGCTTGATTTATATACTCTGTCGTGTGACGGAGTTGCTCGCCGAGAACAAGCTAAAAAAGTGTCGCAAAATATAAAATCAGGCTTAAGAGTCGAGCCGTTTCCGTCTGTGACAAACTGACACGTAAATCCTACTCCAATTATTCTGCTGCTCGCTGTCAAATTAGTAGAGGCCTTATTGGAGCTCAGCGCGGCTCTACCCCCGCATCTTTCTGCCATTTGCACTTGACAGGGAGAAGAAAGGAGCGGTATAAGACACAGACAGACAGACAGACAAAGAGAGAGAGAGAGATATGAGGGGTGACAGCGAAAAGAGTGGACATGGACAATGTGGAAGAGAGACACGCGCAAGAGTTACTGTAGCGTCGAAGTGTCCTTGAGCAAGACGCTGAACGCCTAATTGCTCCCGATGAGCAGGTTGGTGCCTTGCATGGTTTCCTCTGCCATCGGTGTATGAATGTGAGTGTGAATGGGTGAATATAATGCACAATCTGTGCAAAGCGCTCTGGATAAAAGCGCTATATAAATGCAACATTTACCATTTACAAGGTGATTGAGCCACTTAAATGCTATTCATAATAATAATGTCTTGTGGGGCATTGGGCGAACTTTGGTCATATTCATATGAAAGCAAGCAGATTGAAGGGACTGTGGTTCTCCTGACACCCTGTGCTGTGTTTCTGCAGCCATTGTTCAGACCACACCTTCATTAGCTCATCTATAGCATTGCAGATAATGTAATCAGTCTCTCTCTGGGAACACCCACACCAAGATAATTATGCAACAGACTCACAAATGCATGGGTGGAATATGTCATTTACTCCAACCTTTAAAGGGATTCTAGGCAACATTAAACATACATTTTAAAAACATTTATATATATTTTGCATTTTTTCCCCCTCTATCAGCCACTATATAATGATGCTGGGGTGTTTTCCTGCATTGAAACACAGTCGTCTTTCTGAAATCCGTATTTTCCCTACAGTTTATGATTGTCCGGGACGTAAATGCACGGACGCGCATGTGCGCGTCCGTGCGGGTCCGTGTCCGTGTGAACTGTTCGAGTGAAACCGAATGGAACCGAGTGCAGCCGACAAAAATGGAACGAGCCCCCATTGTTTACTGTGGGCAGTTTTTACTTTTTACTTTCGGTTTTAAAACGCTCTCAAACTTCTTTTTTGAGGCACGGAATTTACACCGGGGGGGGGGGGGCGGTGTTTGACAACAGTTTTTTTCTTTTTTATATCTCTGAACTTGCCTACAATCCCTTTAACCACTTAAAACCCTATATACTTTGTTGACCGTAGTCCCCTAAGGGGTCTAATATTCTATACAACTAGGCCCCCTCCTTTTTTCCCTGTACACCAAATCTCTTTGCTGACAATAGACAATCGACAAGCTCACAATGCTATTTCCACCGACTGTTCACCCCCAGAATATAGGGACGTGTGGTTCATGTGGTTAACTAATTAATTTAGCAATTTAATTAATTAATTTAATAATTTGCTCAGGAGAAGATTTTCAGGATATTTCCTTAGTCAGGTCCTTGATCTGAGGAATTATCTAAATTATGCATTACACTATCTTCAAAAGGAAGTCAAACTGTCTTGGCACTCCGTTTCACTTTCCTAATTACGTTCATTTTTTCTTTCCTGATGAAATATGGACAGAAATGTTTTAATTAATAAAGAACATCATATTATGCTATCACCAAAGGTCCCATGAATTCTCACATTTGCCCCACAATTACATTAGTTACCTCAGATTTCCCTGGAATTGTAAAATCCCAGCAGCTGTGTGCGTAACCCAACACATCACACCTCATCTCAAGTCTCTTTGTCGCTGAAATTATGTATTTTGACCTTGATTGTGACCGTGATCTTTGACCTTTTGAACCCTCTTAGGGGAAGCCTACTGATCATTCCCTCCAAGTAAAAAGGTTATGGAGCATTGCAGTTAGTTCAGGCATGCATGAAGTCAAGCCAGTCCCATGCCAATACACCCTCCCAGTATCCCACAGTGGTGAAAAGTAACTAAGTACATTTACTCAAGTACTACGTAACTCATATGGTGCCATTGATGTGTGTGACGTGTTTTACCACAATGGCGCAACGTTTTTTTTTTAGGGGGGGGGGGGGGGACATTCAGAACCCAAGATATCATTATCCGAAGATTTGCTGCTCCATTCACTTCCTGGATAACGTATTACTTAAAAAGGCTGTATCTCAGCTCCTGTGTACTTTTTTTTTACTATGTATTTTTGGCCCAGACTTGTTATTTTCAAAGGCAGACAATTAATGTCAACGAGGTCACGATGACCTCGTTGATTTGTGAAACCACACAGTGAAGCCCTCAGTGATTATCAACCATCAGGGGATCGATGATACTGGAAATAAATATTATATATATAATACTTGAAAAGGTAAGAAAAATCGAAAAATCTCTGGCAATGGGAAAACACACCAGAAATAAGTCTGGCACTGAATGAGCTACAGTAAGTACAGTTTTGAGGTATTTTTGGGTGGTGAAACCGCCCCTATATGTGAGGTTTGGACCCCCCCCCCACCCATTGCACCCCCCAACCCTGCGCTGTGATTGGCCACCATTGTACCCCCCTAACCCTGCACCGTGATTGGCCAATCACAGTCTATTCAGGACTGTGATTGGCTAGTGAAACATGACACATGTGCATAGCCCTATAAATAGGACTATGCACTTAAAAAAAACACATTTATGTCACAGCCAACAAAAACACATTTATGGGGTTTTTTAAGTTAGGGGTGTACAATGGTTGGTCCACAATATTACTTTTCTTTAAGTGAACTTCCATCACTGTGATGACCACTGTGACCACACCGCCCACTTCACACTGGGTGTGATTTTTTACTTTACTGGAGTATTTCCAATTTTCAGAACGGCTGACCAGGGACCTTCTAGCTGTGAGGCGACAGCGCTACCGACTGCGCCACCGTGCTCCCATTTGTTCTGTTGCTGTTGTCTGTTGTCATGGCTGCCAGTTCCCACCTGATGTTGTGTGGGAGGCCAGACTGCTCCAGACCGTACTGAATAACTGCTAGTTTGCATAACGTCTTCAGACTAGGACTCAAGTCTAAGATATACATATCATCAGCGGGTTCTATGCCTCCTTTGTTTCCTCCAAAGACGAAGACACGGTCTCCCACCATGCAACAGCACATACTATGCATATGACTCGGCGGGCCTTCCCCCTTGGGCTCAACCGTCTTCCAGGAGAAGGTCTCTGAACTGAATCTCCACATATTACTGGATGCCTGGCCCAGGTCACAGCCAACAAATATGTACCCCTCTCCATTGTAGACAAATGTTGAATGACCCCGGCGTCTTTCTGCAGGAAGCTGTGTAGATGGTGTGCTCAGCCAGCAGTTGGTCTCTGTGTCAAACACTCTGAAGTAGTTACTGATGTATAACTCTGGAATCAACTCCCCCCCAAATACAAACATCTTTGTCCCGATGATGGTGGCAGAGGGACTTAGTGACGGTGGTGGTGGTGTGCCTCTGGTATTAATTAAAGACCAGACCATTGTGCTGGTGTCCAACTTGTAGATGTCATTAGTCGACTGGGTGGATAATCCATAGACATACGCAACCTTCCCCAAGACACAGGCTGAATGGCGGGCCCTCCCCTTTGGAATAGTCCCAGAAACCCTGGGCTTGAACCATCTGTGGGTGTCGACATCAAATGCATAAAGCACGTCGAAGTGACCACCCCCTCCCCAGATGTAGACTGTATCCTCTACCAGCACAGTTGTGTGGCCGTAGAGTGTGGAGGGAATCTCAGGGTGACGTGGTCCTCCTCTTCCAGGTGTCACCGGAGGCAACTTCAACCAGCATAAAGACACAGTGTTGAAGACATGCACATCGATCTGATACATTTTGTTGTTGGTCCCTCCTTCTAAGACTCCAAAATAATACAGTTTGTTCCTCACTGCTACAGACGCATTATAACCTACCTTTTTTTCTTTGGAAACGGTCCAATACAACATCACCCTGTCTGTCTGTCTGTCTGTCTCTCTGCCTGCCTGCCTTTCTGTCTTTCTGCCTGCCTTTCTGCCTGTCTGTCTGTCTGCCTACCTGTCTCCCTGCCTACCTGTCTCCCTCTCTCTCTCGACATCTACAGTCATTTTCAACACCTGCATAGTCTTATATATTCTGGTGTGAAATCACAAGTAACACAAACTGTTGCAGTGCAATGCAATGTCTTAACGACGCCAATTTGTACAGCTATTCCGATCTTGACCCTTTGACTATGGCGCTATTATACTTCCAACGGCTACCTTTTTTACTTTACTGGAGTATTTATTTCCAATTATCAAAACTTTTACTTCTACTCCACCTGATCTCAGAGGCAAATATTGTACTTTTACTCCACTACAATTATTTGAAAACTGGAGTTACTAGTTACTTTGTAGATTTTTCAAAAGATTTGTTTTTGAAAACTTGTGAAATGGGACATTCCGCATAAGGAGTACTTTTACTTTTGGTACTTAAAAGGAGTAGTTCACCCCCAAAAATTACTTATTTTCTATCAATTACACACCCCACGAAGCCTTGAATTCATGATTTTTTATTTTTTTTTGTCGCATTGCTAATCCAATTATTTGATGACCGGATGTATTTCCGGTAGGAGACACAAAGAGTCTACTTCGTGTCTCCTACCGGATACATTAGCATCTTTCCGCCGGTAATTAATTATTGGCTTAGGAATGCAATAAAAATCTAAACAAATCCATGAATTCAAGGCTTCATGGGGTGAGTAATTGATAGAAAATAAGTCATTTTTTGGGTGAACTACTCCTTTAAAGTACATTTTGATGCCAATACTTTTGTACTTTTAACTCAAGTAAATTTTGAATTCCAGACTTTTTACTTGGGAATGGAGTTTTTCTACATCGCAGTATTGATACTTTTACTTAAGTACAACATTTTAGTACTTTTTTTCAACCACTGCCCTCCCATCCCATCACACCCACGACCAAAATGGTTCAATCTATGCGTTGTATTTATGAGGACTGACACTCACTCTTACAGTACATGCTCAACATCCCTCTGTGCTGCTGCTACTACAAATGACAGCTCGTCAGTGAACGAACTCCCTCCACCTCCCCAGCCTCCTCCTATAGTAGCATTTAGGTCTTACCTATGTTAACCCATTAAGACCGGGAACGCATCTGTGTGTCATTTTAAGATTTCTTTGGTCTATTCAAAAATAGCAGATCTACAAGCTCATGAGCTCTATGAGCTTGTAGATCTGCTATTTTTTTTAAATATCTTGTAACATTATATCATTATATTGCATTATAATGATACAATATCTTGTATCATTTGTAACTCAAATCTTTGCTTCTGGGGATTCTATAAATGTCTTCTAAATCCTAACAGTTTTTTGAAAAGAAAAAAAATGTCGAGGACCATCCAAAATGATACGTATTTGGCCGTGGACCCCCCATTTCAAAATATTTTGTTCCAGGGACCCCCAGAAGTTCTAACACAGTTAAAAATGTTCGCTTAAAATAAAATATATATTCAAACATTTGCACAAATGTTCACGATTTAAAAAAAAATAGCAGATCTATTTTTGAATAGCCTAAAGAAATCTTAAAATGGTTTCCCGGTCTTAATGGGTTAACATTATCATTCAATGTGGGTTCATATGTATCGTATCTAGGCCTGTCCCAATTATTACACGATCGCCTTAGCGCAATTATTTGAGTTAATGGCAATTCTTTTGCATAATCGTCATAATCGTTTCCATGCTGAAAAATGTTCATACATTTTCAAATGTTTTCCAGATATAGCAGAAACAGCAGATCTACAAGCTTGTAGATAAGCTATATTCTCAGTTCAGTTTCAGTTTATTTGTCTTTATAGTGCAACATCACCCCAAGGGGTCTCTAAGCACTTCACAACAGGTCATACAACAAAAAAAGACATAGTAGCCAAGAAACACAGTAAAATGTGCCCGCATGCTTGGTCAAAAAATTACCAATTTCTGATATATATATATAAAAAAGTATAAAATTATTGAATTATGTCAGTAATTCCTTACCGTACATTTAAGTTATTTGCCATAATTATATGCCCTGCGCAATTTGCAATTATGAACCCAAAATTTTTTTTTATTCATATGTTCCAAGGTTCAATGCCAAAAAGCCAATTAAATCATTAATCGTATGACAATTTTTTTTTATAATCGTGACAGCCCTAATTGTATCATGTTCTTTTGATTTCGGAGGATCATTTAGGTTCTACCTACAGTATGAGGGGTTCATACAATATGCCTATTGTATGTCCATATAACAACTATCTTTAGGCTCTGCTTCAGGGTGTTATGATCTCAGAGTTTGTGTCATGCTGAGCATGACACAATATTGATATTACATTGCCAAATGCAACGTAATATCATTGCAATAAAAAGGTTTTCATCTCAGCGAGAGTGTCTGACTGAAACCAAGTTATTTATGGGGATTAGGGCGAAAAAAACATGCAGTAACCGCAGTCCAACTCTGCTTGTTGTCAAGGGTAAGAAAAACACTCGGTACTGGTCAAAGCTGTCAAAACAAGACTGCAGAATAACCCTGTCTTCCAACCCGTTTTCCTTATTTCCCCGGTCAACGTCTGAGCATTGTTGCTTTTATGAGAAATGGATTGAGTTATTTTAGGGGGGTAGTGGGTTGGTAGTGTGTAGCATGTACTGTACGCCCCAGCAGAAACAAGGCACTACAACAAGCTGCGATTCTTAACCCATTAAGGCCCGGGAACGCATCTGTGTCATTTTAAGATTTATTTGGCTATTTTTTTTTTATCGTGAAAATGTGTGCAAATCTTTGAATATATAAATACATTTTTAACTCAAATCTTACCTTCTGGGGGGGTCCCTGGAACAAAATATTTTCAGATGGGGGTCCGCAGCCAAATACATATCATTTTGGGAGGTCCTTAACTGACAAGTTTAAGAACCACTGATGTATTTTTTATTTTTTTTTAACTGTTAGGATTTAGAATACATTTGTAGAATCCCCAGAAGCAAAGATTTGAGTTTGCTTCCAAATATTATATATATTCAAAGATTTGCGCGAATTTTCACGATTAAAATAAATAAATAGCAGATCTATTCACTCGGTGCCGCGCTATGAGCTTGTAGATCTGCTATTTTTGAATAGCCAAAAGGAATCAAAAAAATGACACACAGATGCGTTCCCGGTCTTAATGGGCTAAATGACACCTCAGCTCTGGGGACCTGGAGGAGAAGAAACACCTTATGTGTGTTAAGAGTTATTTCAGGCATAAGGCTTTGTCAACACACACACACACACACACACACACACACACACACACACACACACACACACACACACACACACCCCCCCCCCCCCCCCCCCCCCACTTACAGAATGTCAGAGCTTAACTACACACTGTACCAACACACGGAGCTATATAGAAAGACAGGCTTCCAAGAAGCAACCTTAAAATCATTTTCACAATGATGATTTTGACGGAAAATTTTGATTTAGTTTTAGTCATATTTTAGTCATGTGAAATGTTTAAGTTTTCGTCTAGTTTTATTTCACTAAGATTTTAGTCGACTAAATCTACAGACTAAAATGTATTCTGGCGGTGTCTTGATGGCGTCGTAATGCCTTCTTTTACACTTATTTGCATGCTGAAAATAGCCGATCTACAAGCTCACAACGTGTCCGTCCGTCTATGATCAGCAAATCTCCGGCACCGTTGGCTTGATCGCAGTGAAACTGTGCACACACACTCCCTGGTCTGTGTTGCTAAGCCTTCAGATTTTATCCATATTTCACGCAAATCGGTACACATGATCTCTATAGTCATGTGATCAAGACGGATCTGTTTAATTTTTCATATTCCATCCTGATTGGCTAAGATTGACATCTTAATTTTCCACATTCCAGCCTGATTGGCGAATTCCGAACATTGCTGGCCCATACTAACCTACCTGACCTGGCGGAGACCTGTGCTCCGAGGAGCACTTTTTCTAGTTGCTTCTCGTTTCTCTGCCGTTTCGCTGCCGTTTTCATTGCGGTTGTAATCAAAAGTTTTGGTTGGAGGCTGTGGGCCACTGGGCCAGAGGTTACATGCCTCGAGGTTAGAGAGGTGGATGGGAAAGATTGATGGAATAAAAGACTATAGGTTACAGAGTGGGAGGAAAACGAGAGGAGTCCGAGACCGGAGGTATGGGAAGAAGAAACAAACAGGAAACAGCTTGAGGCGAGACAATACTGTACGTATGTTTACTACCATGGCCAGGCGTACTCTTGCTTGGTGGGGGAGTTGAAGCCCAGAGGCAGGCGAACCCTCAGGGCTGTTGTTAGCTTGAAGATCAGTTCTTGTTGATAAGAGACACCATCACGCAATAAAGTATAAATTTGCTTAAAGGTTTCATGACATGCTTGGTTTACAAAACATTAGAAGTCTTCATCATGGTCCTTCAAACGTGTATTAAAAGTTTTTAACTGACAAATTCACTCCAGTGAGCCATGTCAGGTTTTTTTCTCTCCGTGTTCTGAGGCCTTTTCAGTTGCAATGAAAAACAATCTAGTTGCCTGCGGGTGTCACTGTTGAGTGATTTTGCCTGTCAATGATCGCCTCTGCTCCGCACCCCCAAAGGAAAACGATAGGGGAGGGGGGGGAGGAGAGGGGGCGGGATTAATGGACTGTAACTTCAAAGTCCACAGGCCAATTAATCGGACAAGCGCTTTTCTGAGCCTAATTATTCAGAAAACCCCAGACCACAGAAAATCCATTGAATGTTCAAAGTTCAGTTTTTTTGGGTGTAATTGAGGTCAGAAAACCTAAAACAAAACAAGAAAAAAATATATAGAGAAATTTGATTCAAAAGGTCATGAAACCTTGAAAGTTGGGAATGCCTTGTCATCTGCAGTCAGAAGTACTGAGGAAGCTTGAAGGAGTTCAAGCCGACAACGGTGCTTTTATTCTGACTTCCACACAAGCCGAGAAGAGAAGAGACGCCTCGCAGAGCATCTTCCTTTTTGACAGCTAATCAATGGGTATTGTATGCACTTCAGATTCAGTGAGCAAGGTGCTCTCACGCTGGCTTTTCACACCCTTTGTGATCTGCTTCTCCTTTAACCCATTAAGACCTGAGGCCGATTCTACGTCTTGTAAATCCTTAGCTTTCTGAAAAAAAACAGTGATATAGTGCTCAAAAGGTTTGACACACACATAGTGCTCAAAAAGTTTGAGCTCTATACACAAATCCACAGAGCGCTGCCCTGTAGGTGGCGCCGCCGCCATTGCTGCGGTGTCAGACGCAGTCAGCTGCTGCTACGGTTCTGTCCGTCTGTTGACGTTGCTCTTTACCTGCTTGGCTGTTGGAGCAGCCATAAACTACACAGGTTCGTTACGATTTTCTGTACATCTTTGTAAAGTTAGTGTTAGTAAAAAGCACGTAAAAGGGTAACGTGAGCAGTCAGTGACAGCAGCTGACTGACACCGTGCAGCAGCAGCTGACCGAGTCTGACACCACACCAATGGCTGTGCCACCTACTGGGCAGCGCTCCGTGGATTCGTGTATAGCAAACTTAGGTGGTGCTCAAACTTTTGGCCACGGACCCCCCCCCCCATCTCAAAATATTTAGTTCCAGAAGCAAAGATTTGAGTTACAAATGTTCGCTTTAAAAAAAAATATATATATATTCAAAGTATTTAAAAAAAAAATCTACAAGCTCATAGCGCGGCACGAAGTGACGCGCTATGAGCCTGTATATCTGCTATTTTTGAACAGCCAAAGTATAAAATAATGGTTTAAGTGGTTAAAATCTAAAATGATGACACAGATGCGTTCCCGGTTCTAATGGGTTAATTGTCAGAGTCTAGGATGCTTCACCCAGTTGGATGGAAACGAACCAAAGCCCCCTTTTTTTCTTGTTTTTTTCCACCCGGTTGGAAGAAAGGTACCCCTGTGGCTCGTTCGTTCGTTTGCCGTATTCCGTGGAGGATTAATGACCCCGCATCCTGAACCTCCAGACAGTGGGCGTATAGTATCGAACCTGCTGATCTACTAACGCATGCGAGGGGGGGGGCGGTCGGTCCGTCGGTCGAGTCCCAAACCGCCGCCGCCTTTGAAAACCCCACTTAAGCATTCAGCCGGCGTTCCGTCCACCAGCGCTTTATACTCACCACGTCCCGGTTGATCACGGCCCCGGCTGTATTCAGCAGGTTAACGTGACAGGAAAACAAGGGGAGTGCATGAGGGAAACGTTGGAGGTTTTGCTCAAAGGGGGGAGAAGGTGTAGGTAAACAGTGACAGGGCCAATCCCACTTCCCAATCTTTCACGGCAAATAGGGGTGAGCACGAGGACACGTATACGTCCGCTTAACGAAGACGCAGCGGTGCAGAGTATCTCGAGCCATCACAAGCAACCCCCGGCAGACCGCACACACACGCATGTGCACACACACGCACACGCACACCCCAATAGGTTCCAATAAAAGGATCTGCCATTGCTTTTTAACTCAAAGTGACAGGAGAAACTATTTGAAAAACAGTGAGAGAGTGGCCATTAACAGACCAATTTAAATCCCAAAGTGAAACGTGTTACAATGACAGGTTTATAAGTGGGAATAATGCAAATAAAATATATTTTTTCCTTTTACAATTCCTAGTGGCTGACTGGTATTTCTTGGTAATGGCCTGTTCTATTATACTTGGAAATGAATGCCATTGTCACGTACTGTACTTATTGAATTACTACATTTGTGTGACAGCTTCCTGGCTCAGGGCTTTTAGTCCGGTTTCTCTTATCAAACCCAGCCTGGTCTCACCGAAATGTCATAGATGTAGTTTTATTATAATATAATAAAACTTTATTATAATATAATAAAACTTTATTATAATATAGGGCGCGTTCGAAAATACAGCACTGAGTGCACTGGCCAATACAAACTAATAGGCGAGTGTGCTCCGGTGCGTAATTTCCGAACGCACCCTATAATAAAACTACATCTATGACATTTCGGTGAGATATTATTATTATTATTATTAATATTATTATTAATAAAGTTATTATTTAAACTTTTTGTGTTTTTTTGGTAAATTAACCCCCTACTTTATCATACTACAGTGTCACACAAAAGTATCAAAAGTTACAGATCTGGCCCCGACGGTTGGCGTAACCGTCTGGGCACCTAGACTGGTAATCCTAGGTGCCTGACAGCGTGTCGCGGGTTCGACTCCCGATCCCGACGACCTTTGCTGCGCGTCACACCCCCCCCCCCCCCCCCATTTCCTGTCAGCCTACTGCAATCTCTCAATAAAGGCAAAAAGCCAAAATAAACTTAATCACAGTCTTTCAGATGTACTAGTTTATAATATTCTTCTGGTTGGGAGATCATCTTTATTTCCAGATGTAACTTTGTTGATGTTATCACTGTGGGTCTAATGATGCATCGCATGCCAAAGCCTCAGGTGTTTCACCAAATTACAGATTAGTAGCTTCTACAAGTACTGTCAGAAGAGCCTAAATGAGTGTAATATTCCGTCTTAATTGTTGCAGTTCTGGGAATAACTGGTTTTAGTCTTCAAGAGATTGAATCTAGCTTTCATTCTGGATTGGGACGGCACTGATTACTCCACTGATGTTTAATTTATACTACATTGTATGATGATGTTGTTGTTCACCCAAAAAACAATAGCAGATCTACAAGCTCACAACGCTTCACTTCATGACATGTGAGCTTGTAGATCTATTTTTTTGGCAAGCTCATGGTCGTACGACGTAGCATAAATCAGGCCCAATCATTCCATCCAGACCAGTGTTGCCATGTCTGCTTATTATAAGCGACTTATATGGGCTTGTTTTTCTGTGAAGTTGCTTGTAAATATTGGTTAGTTACGGGTTGCGTTTTTTTGGGCTCGTTTCTAAAGTGGTTCAAAAATGTATTTTAAGATATATATATATATATATATCAACTATATTTTTGAGTCTCCATTTCCGTTTCCAGTAGAACTTATGTGACTGCACAGGCAAAATGCAAGGAGGGGGGGGGGGGGGGGGTCATCAGTCTTATTTTCTACTCAGAAGCAGGGGCGCAGCCCTGGGTGGGCCTGGGTGGGCCGTGGCCCACCCACATAGAGAGCTGGCGCACCCAATCGATTTTGCACAAAAAAATATATATATATATTTTATTTGATTTTTTTTATAATTAATCTTTTGATTAAAAAATCTGTAGAATCTGGCAAAAATAAGAATTAAATAAAATAACTAACCCAACCCTAACCATAAAACCGAAATAAAGTAACAAAAAAACGCCCAATAACCGCGCATGGGTCGGGGACGCGCTCGTGCATGCGTGCCCACCCGCTCCTGCCTAAGCCCAGCCTATGCTAGCGTTCTGGTTGCGCCACTGCTCAGAAGAGCTTCTATTCAGAGCTTCAGAAGTAGAGTATTAGGCGGAAGCATTTGAAAACTGTGGGAGCCAACATGTCAGAGACTACCAACTTGCTACCACTCCATAACATACCAGACCACCAAAGACATTTAAAGTCTTTAGCATTGGCGTCGTTCATTAATGTTATCACCGCAGGCACATTGATGATGTTGTTTGGTGACAATAAGCTGAATGCTCCTTCTCCTGTTCGCTTCCTTTGACAACGTCATTATTTGTTTGTAGCCGTGGAAGGCCATGTTTGAGTGAGAGCCCTGCACGCTTCACAGAGGAGGAGAGTCATTTTATTCACCTCTTAAACACCAAGACAGTATAGTCTATTTTCCCACCTTTTCAAGAGGAGAAGTGGCAGCATACTATCTGTGTTATTTGCTGTGGTGGTGTTGGTGACAGCCTAGGAGGAGGATTTGGGTCACTTCCTTTGGTAACAGTTGGAGCTTTTTAATGAGGTACCGGTCCAGCGCAGAAGCCAACTTCACTGCAGCTGCAGGTGCAAAATTGATTGGTCTCTCTCTGCCAGGTATCGCAACAGCAGCAGCACTGTTGGTACTTTATGTATGAATGTGTGTGTGTGGGTGCTGCTCCTTTTTTAGTAGCATTCTGGGCAGTGGTGGAAAAAGTACTCAAATGTTTTACTCAAGTAAAAGTATCAATACTGCAATGCAGAAATACTCTGTTACAAGTAAAAGTCCGGAATTCAAAATTTGGTTAAGTAAAAGTACAAAAGTATGGTATAAAAAAGGTACTTAAAGTACCAAAAGTAGAAAGTAGTTATGTCCCGTTTTCAAATGTATAAAATGTATACAAATCTTTTGAAAATAGCAGATCTACAAGCTCACAATGCGTCGCATTGCGAGCTTGTAGATCGGCTATTTTCAAATGGCCAAAATGTATCCACAAGTTTCCTAGGGTGTGTGGGCATCACTTCCTGTCGGTTTCATTGGATTTCATTGGATCAAATCGACAGGAAGTGATCCCCACACATCCTAGGAAACTTGTGGATATAGGGCTGAAGTGGGTAATGTATGATTTTTTATAATAATCTAAATCTACAAAGTAACTAAAGTTTTCAAATAATTGTAGTGGAGTAAAAGTACAATATTTGCCTCTGAGGTGTAGTGGAGTAGAAGTAAAAGTACTAAAGATTGGAAATACTCCAGTAAAGTAAAAATACCTCAAAATTGTACTTAAGTACAGTACTTGAGTAAATGCACTTAGTTACTTTACACCGCTGATTCTGGTATTTCTTGGGGCATTTTTTGCCCTATATGATATGAAACACCATACTAATCTTTCAGTAGACATCGCCAAAAAGGTGTTAGGAGACCTCCATTATGCTACTTCGAGATCAGTGACATTGACAATCTTAGACTTAAATGTATTGTACGGCCTTTGGATCGGGTAAAAGAAAAAGGAATTACAATTAAAGGGAGGTCCCACTGTGCCTCAAGCCAAAACCAGGCTGGTCCGGTGCATCTCAGTAGGAAGACACATATTATAGCAAGAAAGCACTGGAGCAGCTCAGACAGTTAAAGTCTTTTCTTTTAACCCAGATTCTTAAAAATGTTTTCTAAATCCTAACAGTTTTTTGAAAAAAATCGAAAAAGAAAGAAAACGTTTCGATGTTATTACCAGCTTGCAAAGCACGCTGGTCTAAGAAGAGACTGAGTCAGGTCAACACTTTCTAGACACTTTCTAGACACTTTCTCATCATTGGCTGCCCTTTAAGCCAATACTTTCCCTGAACTCCCAAGCTATGGTACTAGACACGCCTCTCGCCTCTATGGCAGTGTTGCCAGATTCTGCGAGAGAAATAAGCAACAGGTCTAAGCCAATGGGGAGCCACTAGCAGTGTTGCCAGATGCTGCGAGACAAATCAGAGAAAACAGATAGCAAGCTGGTATACATGACTGAGTCATGTCTTGTTACATCTTCGGCAGGTCATGACAAGCTTTCTTCTTACATGCTAAACTAAGGAATTGCAATGTTTGAGACCATACAGTACAGTAGTACCAGAGCTGCCAACTCTCACTCTTTGAGAGTGAGAGTCACGCAATTTAACCTCTTCTCACGCCTCACGCCACACTTGCCATTTCTCACGCTTTTCCCCCCCTCTCACAGCAAAAAAAAAAAAAAAAGAGCAATCGGGTGGAAAACGGAAGCCTCGTCCTAAAACACACTGCCACCCTTTTTTCGCGGACCGTGGCCGCCGCATTAGACCGGGGGCGAGGGTGTTTTAGGACGACTTTTCCAGATTTGTGGTTGGTGCGCTGCGCGATGGACTGCAGCCACGGTTCACATGACGCTCGTCTGTCACTAATACAAACCAATCAGAGGCAGCTTAAGGCGGGTCATTGCGTCTCTCTAGCCAAGGAGAAGGATTTAAGGAAGCACAACACTTTGGTGGAGAAATTAAAAAAGTATACAACGTGAAACGCCGACCGACGAGTCTGTCAGCGCCTCAATATGCCGTGACTGATTCTGAAGCGGGTCAAACGGTAGATAACTTAACCACCTCCTTTTTACAAACACATTATCTTTACAAATCATTTTATTTTGATGAAATGGTGGGTCTGACTACATGAGACTTAAACGTTACACAGGCTGCTGGTGAGCAGCATACATGTTGCTGGTGGTTTTAACAACAAACTGTGACTAGCAGTGTTAGTCAAATCACTGGTTCTCAACATGTGTGTCGGGACCAGGGACCCACAAGGCCCAGGGGGGTCCCCACGTAATTTTTTTGTTTGGGGGGGGTCCCCAGATGACAGTAAAGTGACCATTTTTTTAAAGACCTTTTTAATAAAAAAAAAAGAAGGAAGAAATGAAATATAAAATAGCATTACTGCATGAAAAGTAATCAACAAACAATACTATAGGAAATTGTAATTTGTGAAAATAGCTGATCTACAAGCTCACAACACATCATATCTCGGCATGTTGGTAGTTTGTAGATCGGCTATTTTTACTCTTATAGTGTGACACTCTTGTATGATGAAGTAGGGCAGTGGTTCTCATACTTTTTAATTTCATGGACCCCCAGTTTAATAAGCATTAGGCCACGGACCCCCATTTGATACCTCTTTGCTATCTCTGGGACCCCAATCTATACTAAGAAATCCTAACTCTGAGAGTGTACAAATGGAACACTCTCATAGTTAAAGTCATGTAACTCCTCAAGGACCCCTGGGGGTCCCCGGACCCCAGTTTGAGAACCGCTGAAGTAAGGCATTCATTTATGAAAAAACATAAAGTTGAAATATGGAAAGGTTTCGGCCTGACAGCGAAGATATATATATGATTTAATCATTTGCATTTATCCATCAAAACATTATGTTTATTTGTATTTATTCATTTCCTTCACTTGCTGACGTGCTGCTGCGCAACAGGGAAGATATCCGCCAGGCCAGGTGGCCCTACCCAGGCCCATGAAATTGATAGGCAGTCTACAGTAGCCAATTAGAATGAAATCTGCTAAAACTGACTCATACACTAATACAGAACCATATATAGGCAAAATATTGTCTCTGACTCTCTGTCGGTTGGGAAAACTGTTGACCTTTTATTTTAAAACAATTTCAAATGGTGAAAAAAGCCAATCTACGAGCTATAATTATTAAAAATTAAGAAATACTATATTTTAAATAGTGAAAAATACAGAAAATAGGGGAAAATACATAAAATCTCTAATCTGTGATTCTAATGTGATTAATGTGACCCCTACAGTCAGTGAAGTCCAGGGCTGAATGTGACAAATATTGAGACAAATAGGCTATAACCCAATACATAATTTTATGAAATAAATGGGTTATATTTTACAGATACAGTAGTTACACTATTCTTGTACTATATTAAAATTAAATCATCCTTAACCTTCAAGTTAAATTCATTATTTCCGTGGACTTAAAAATCATCGTTTTATTTGATGGCCTTCTTTTTGATTGGCCTTTATTACAGGCCCTACCAGCCTGTAGGGGGAGGTAGAGAATCACATTATAATACCAGCCTGTAGGGGGAGGTAGAGAGTAACATATTATAATACCAGCCTGTAAGGGGAGGTAGAGAGTAAAATTATAATACCAGCCTGTAGGGGGAGGTAGAGAGTAACATTATAATACCAGCCTGTAGGGGGAGGTAGAGAGTAACATATTATAATACCAGCCTGTAGGGGGAGGTAGAGAGTAACATTATAATACCAGCCTGTAGGGGGAGGTAGAGAGTAACATAGTATAATACCAGCCTGTAGGGGGAGGTAGAGAGTAACATATTATAATACCAGCCTGTAAGGGGAGGTAGAGAGTCAAATTATAATACCAGCCTGTAGGGGGAGGTAGAGAGTAACATTATAATACCAGCCTGTAGGGGGAGGTAGAGAGTAACATATTATAATACCAGCCTGTAGGGGGAGGTAGAGAGTAACATATTATAATACCAGCCTGTAGGGGGAGGTAGAGAGTAACATAGTATAATACCAGCCTGTAGGGGGAGGTAGAGAGTAACATATTATAATACCAGCCTGTAGGGGGAGGTAGAGAGTAACATATTATAATACCAGCCTGTAGGGGGAGGTAGAGAGTCACATATTATAATACCAGCCTGTAGGGGGAGGTAGAGAGTAACATATTATAATACCAGCCTGTAGGGGAGGTAGAGAGTAACATATTATTATACCAGCCTGTAGGGGGAGGTAGAGAGTAACATATTATAATACCAGCCTGTAGGGGGAGGTAGAGAGTAACATATTATAATACCAGCCTGTAGGGGGAGGTAGAGAGTAACATAGTATAATACCAGCCTGTAGGGGGAGGTAGAGAGTAACATATTATAATACCAGCCTGTAGGGGGAGGTAGAGAGTAACATATTATAATACCAGCCTGTAGGGGGAGGTAGAGAGTCACATATTATAATACCAGCCTGTAGGGGGAGGTAGAGAGTAACATATTATAATACCAGCCTGTAGGGGGAGGTAGAGAGTAACATATTATAATACCAGCCTGTAGGGGAGGTAGAGAGTAACATAGTATAATACCAGCCTGTAGGGGGAGGTAGAGAGTAACATATTATAATACCAGCCTGTAAGGGGAGGTAGAGAGTCAAATTATAATACCAGCCTGTAGGGGGAGGTAGAGAGTAACATTATAATACCAGCCTGTAGGGGGAGGTAGAGAGTAACATATTATAATACCAGCCTGTAGGGGGAGGTAGAGAGTAACATATTATAATACCAGCCTGTAGGGGGAGGTAGAGAGTAACATAGTATAATACCAGCCTGTAGGGGGAGGTAGAGAGTAACATATTATAATACCAGCCTGTAGGGGGAGGTAGAGAGTAACATATTATAATACCAGCCTGTAGGGGGAGGTAGAGAGTCACATATTATAATACCAGCCTGTAGGGGGAGGTAGAGAGTAACATATTATAATACCAGCCTGTAGGGGAGGTAGAGAGTAACATATTATTATACCAGCCTGTAGGGGGAGGTAGAGAGTAACATATTATAATACCAGCCTGTAGGGGGAGGTAGAGAGTAACATAGTATAATACCAGCCTGTAGGGGGAGGTAGAGAGTAACATATTATAATACCAGCCTGTAGGGGGAGGTAGAGAGTAACATATTATAATACCAGCCTGTAGGGGGAGGTAGAGAGTCACATATTATAATACCAGCCTGTAGGGGGAGGTAGAGAGTAACATATTATAATACCAGCCTGTAGGGGGAGGTAGAGAGTAACATATTATAATACCAGCCTGTAGGGGAGGTAGAGAGTAACATAGTATAATACCAGCCTGTAGGGGGAGGTAGAGAGTAACATATTATAATACCAGCCTGTAGGGGGAGGTAGAGAGTAACATATTATAATACCAGCCTGTAGGGGGAGGTAGAGAGTCACATATTATAATACCAGCCTGTAGGGGGAGGTAGAGAGTAACATATTATAATACCTTTGCTCTAAGTGAAACCTGTGTCCAATCCCAATGTTGAATAAATGTGACTAACAATAGCATAATGTAGTCGTGTTTTTCATCAGAATTAATTAATAAATGCAATTATTAACACTATATAAGCATGAGGGGGCCGACAGGGAGAGCAGCTGGCATGGGGGTGAAGACATCAGTCTTAATGTTAAATTCCTTTAAATCAGCGTTAAAAAGGGCCGGCGGCCGAAAAAAAAGGGCCGGCGGCCGAACGCATTATGACAGTTAAAGTCTCACTCTTACAAATTTCTGAAAGTTGGCAGCCCTGGTAGTACAGTCATACAGTACAGTAGAGTAACTCTCCTTATACATTGCAGTCCACCAACTGGTGCTCAGCTCAGGTTGTGAAAGTGTTTGTTTTGCTCTGATGCCCAGCATACTGTTGTACGTTATGTATGTGCTGTTCCAGCATGTTGAGCACTTTTGACTTCAAGCTGCTTTTGTTTGTTTGTTCTCTAGGAATAGTACCTTTTGTTGACTTATGAAAGTGAAGAGCTGTGGCCCTGAGTCTGTCTGCAAGCATTTCACAGGGTGTGTGTGTGTGTGTGTGTGTGTGTGTGTGTGTGTGTGTGTGTGTGTGTGTGTGTGTGTGTGTGTGTGTGTGTGTGTGTGTCTCAGTGGTGGAAAAAGTATTCACATTTTTAGCGGTGCCAGCCGCTCTACATTTGACCGTGTGTGTGTGTGTGTGTCCGGCCGTCCGTCCGTTTGCGGACGGCCAATATGCAACACATGTGGCACTTCCAGAAATGCACACACACATCACAAGCCAGCACTGCACACGTGTGCGTGCGCACACACACAGATGATGCGGTCCTGCCAGGCGCACCGTTGCAACACTTAAAGACATGCACACACACACAAGCACTGCACATGTGCACACACACACACACACACACACACACACACACACACACACACACACACACACACACACACACACACACACACACACACACACACACACACACACACACACACACACACACACACACACACACACACACACACACACACACACACACACTACTGTAGCTCTCGCCCTCTTTTAAAAAAAGTAAATTAAGTGAGTACAAATATTTAAAAGTAAATACCTTGAGTGAAAATACTTAAGAGTACTTAAATTGAGTAAAAATACTTAAAAGTACTCAAAATGAGTAAAATTACTTAAAAGTACTCAAAATGAGAAAATACTTAAAGGTTGTTAAAATGAGTAAAAATACTTAAACGTAGTTAAAGCGAGTACAAATACTTAAACATAGATAAAATTAGTAAAAATACTTAGAAGTTGATCAAAAGAGTATAAATACTCTTTTAGTACCGCCTCAATACCAGCACCGAGCACCCACATATCAAATAGATTTGTACTGACTGAATGACAGCACACACTCATCAGAGTAGGCACCGCTTACTCACACTGGGTGTGATTTTTTACTTAAGTAAAAGTATCAATACTGCAATATAGAAAACAAATACTCTGTTACAAGTAAAAGTCCGGAATTCAAAATTTACTTGAGTAAAAGAACAAAAGTATTGGCATCAAAATGTACTTAAAGTACCAAAAGTAAAAGTACTAATTATGCAGAATGTCCCATTTCAAGTTCTCAAATGTATAAAAATCATTTGAAAATGGCAGATCTACAAGCTCACAATGCGTCACATTGCGACACATTGTGAGCTTGTAGATCGGCTATCGGTAGAAATGGCCAAAATGTATATAGGGCAAACGTAGTTAATGTAGCCTGTTGTTTTGTAATAATAATAAAAATCTACAAAGTAACTATAGTAACTTAATTGTAGTGGAGTAAAAGTACAATATTTGAATCCGAGATGTAGTGGAGTAGAAGTAAAAGTATTGAAAAAGTATTGTAAAGTACAAAAACCTCAAAATTGTACTTAAGTAAATCTACTTAGTTACGTTCCACCACTGGTGGCTGTGTGTGTGTGTGTGTGTGTATGTGCGGCGTGCACGCGTCCGTGCGTGCGTGCGCGCGTTCACTACCTTGATTTCTATAATTGCCAGCATTGTCTGTGGTGATAGCCTGCACACTGCACAGATTCTCTCTCAATTTAAACCTTATACTAAGTTGAGCTGGAGTCCCCCAAGGATCTATACTAGGGCCCAGGCCTGTTTAGGGGCAAGGCCACTTGGCTTTTGGTGTTGTACGTTTTTTTGAGGGCACAAAAGCCAAATGCCAGAGGGCAGGAAGGCTTTATGAATTATGAATGTTTTGTAGAGTCAAAAGTTCACACATGCTCAGCCCAGGACTAATCGGAGTCACTGCACATTCATGACTCTGTGGTCACTTTCACGTACCTCATTTTCCAGTCATTTACATATAGCTACGTGGAGTGTGCAGACAGCGACTGTTCGGGAGAACTAATATGTTATTAGTGGCGGTAGTAGACGTCCCAACTCCCAAGTACCGCTGATCAGGGCGGTATTCTCATATAATGGATATTCTCTAAGATGTTGAATTAACGTCTTAGATGGCTGCCCGAGTAATCGGCATACAGTACTGACTACTGAGCCAGTCGAGGTGATATAGAGACTTCGGTCAAAGTAATCCCATCTTCTCTTAATCATCAAATATTATTGTTTAACACTGATAATTAGGGAACTCAATATTATATCTTCGACTGGGCCTATTTATACTGGTGGTTTGGTATTCACCACACTAAGGTAGCCCTCGGTTATATAACGGCTTCATAAGTCATTCATATATTCCTCTTAAGAAATGCTGTGTCCCCTGTGATAGGCTTAACCCTTAACCTCCACTCCTCTGGGGGCAGCACTCAGCTGGGTGAAGCTGAAAACTGTTCCCCCCGCAGGATTAATTAGGTATCCAAAAATAATAATAATAATAATAATAATAATAATTAGCAATCATCTCGTCCCTGTCGGGTGGAAACCTCATATGATCCAAAACTGTTACTTTTCAGGATTAAAATTCAAAAATAGCAAAAGCAGCAGATCTACAATCTCGAAACTAGCCTTAATGTCTTTCTGTACCTCGTGCCGTTTATATGTCTGACTAATAAAGTATTCAATCAATCAATCAATCAAAAAAAAATGGCGCTGGATCAGTCCAGTGGTTTGCGAGATAAGCTCCGGACAAATATGGACACGCATACACGCAAACACAGACAGACCCAGTGGCAATGGCTCAGGGGTAGAGTGGCCGGGTAGAGTGAACTGGAAAACCGCAAGGTTCCCAGTTCGATCCCGGGCTGGGGCTCTCCCCTAGAGTTAGTGTGTCGAAGTGTCCTTGAGCAAGACGCTGAACCCCTGCTTGCTCCCGATGAGCAGGTTGGTGCCTTGCATGGTTTCCTCCGCCATCGGTGTATGAATGTGTGTGTGAATGGGTTAATGGCACAATCAATGTAAAGCGCTTTGGATAAAAGCGCTATATAAATGCACCATTTACCATTTACCCACAGACAGCTAGCCTCTTTCAGAGCCACGCTGAAAGCACTAACAATAAAGTCCACTTTCTGAACTTGCATCATGCTCCACATCTCAAGCACCCGTGTCGAGAGCTGAAATTAAAAGGTGTGTTTGTGTGTGTGTGTGTGTGCCTGTGCGTGTGTGTAGGTGTGTGTGTGTGCGTTCTCTGCCGAGGTCAAGAGCTGTGCAGCATCTAAATAAGATGTGTGCCAATTAAAAGCTCCCCGCATCGCGAGTCCTACGCCACTAATTCAGTTAACCCCCTGGATCTCCGCTGACGGGTAGCCGTTTGTTTACACATCTCCCCCGCTCCCCGCAAGCTGCCACGCCCCTCCCTCGGCTTTCTCTGCATGATATTAAAACAACCAAACACCTCTCCACACACACACACACACACACACACACACACACACACACACACACACACACACACACACACACACACACACACACACACACACACACACACACACACACACACACACACACACACACACACACACACACACACACACACACACAGCTTCGCTCTCTGTTTCCATGGAAATGTGCCCTAGGAAATGTTGGCGTCTCCTAACCTTGAAGGTAACCTGTGGCGTGTTGAGATGGAGAACGGGGGAAGTAAAAGCAGACGTCTCTGTAAAAAACACATCTGGTACAAAGTTACTATCACGGCCTTCCGCTTACACAAAGACTATTTTGTTGCCGTCGGGACAGAAACCTTGTATCTCCATATCAACGTATTTCTTCTGTAAATTAATGCCCTACTTCGTCATACTTGGGTGTCACACAAAAGGGCTGAAAATAGCAGATCTGCAAGCTCACAACGCGCGTATATCAGCTAATCACTGTTTTAAAATGTTTTTTTTTTTAATTATAATAAAAAAATAAACGGATTTGGACATACAAGGTTTCCTCCCGAACAGAAGACGAACTACTTGTTCATGTGGCTTTGTCTCCTCAAAGTCCACTGGCTCCTCATCATAGAACAAATACTTTTTATGATTTTCCACTCTTTCAAAATGCTAATTGGTACTTACAAGGTCACCGTTTGTGCACTGCTGTAAGTTAACCCATTAAGGCCGGGAACGTCATTTTTGATTTCTTTGGCTATTCAAAAATAGATCTACAATATCTATTTTTATTTTTTTCTATTTTCAGATCTGCTATTTTTGAAAAATCTTTTTGTGCAAATCTTTGAATATATATATATATTTTTAAAGAGAACATTTTTAACTCAAATCTTTGCTTCTGGGCGTTCTACAAGATTTGAGTTACAAATGTTCGCTTTAAAAAAATCATATTCAAAGATTTGCACAAAAATAGCAGATCTACAAGCTCATAGCGCGGCACTCGGTGCCGCGCTATGAGCTTGTAGATCTGCTATTTTTGAATAGCCAAAATAATGGTTAAAGTGGTTCAATCTAAAACTATTTCCCGGTCTTAATGGATTAAGTACAGCCAAGAACTGCTGGAACGGCAGCCAACCTCAGATGTTCTCGGTCGTTCTTCTTTGGCAAGAAATTGATGAAAAGGCCCAAAAATAATAATCACTTCAACTCAGAGCTGATATGCCCATGCTTATAATATCCATCAGAAGTGTAACGTTAAGACGATCCTGCTTAAATCACTTGTGAAAACAGACTTTTATAAAGAGCATTTCATAGTGCTGTATACGTGGTGCATGTTGTTTCGTTTTTTTCTATTGTCCTCCTGAAATATTTACAGCATCTTGTTTTGTAAAGCAGGCCGTGGCCTTGTTTTGATAAGCGTTTCATGCAGAAATAGTCCAAAAGGGGAAGCAGTATAAATATGTATCAAATAGATACTCGCACAATCTCTGCAATGTTATGTTGAAGAAATTAAAAAAAATGCTTTTGTGGTTGTATGTGGAATATAATTATATCCTGTGTCAGTTGAACAAAACATTCTGACTTGCATTCTGTTAAGTGGTGTAAAGTAACTAAGTACATTTACTCAAGTACTGTACTTAAGTACAATTTTGAGGTATTTTTACTTTTGGTACTTTAGGTAAATGCCAATACTTTTGTACTTTTACTCAAGTAACATTTTGAACACAGGCCTTTTACTTGAGAAACAGTATTTTTATATTGTGGTATTGCTACTTTTACTTAAGTAGAATATCGGAGTACTTCTTCCACCACTATTCTGTTGTTATACCTTATTTAGCAACACTGATTCATTTTGACTAAACATGTAATTTATGATGTGCTTATAATGCATTGACATAGATTAATATGAAGATTGTTGTTATTATCTTGTTCCAGATAATAACCTGGAACAATTTCTATGACCAAAAATAAAGGCAAAGAAATCCCCCAAATAAGCCCGAATGAAAGCATGGAGCAGATTATTACCGTGGGTTTTTAGTCACGCCTCAGAAACAGTTTCTTCCTGCCAATTGTCATCATTAGAACGCCTCCTCACAGTGGATTTTATGGTGAAACACAAACAAGCAAAAGAAAACCCCTCGTGAGGCTTCTCTTCAGTGGTGGAAAGTAACTAAGTACATGTACTCAAGTACTGTACTTAAGTACAGTTTTGAGGTACTCTTACTTTACTGGAGTATTTCCAATTTGCAATATTTTTTTACTTCTACTCCACTACATCTCAGGGGCAAATATTGTACTTTTACTCCTCTACAATGATTTGAAAACTTTAGTTACTAGTTACTTTGTAGATTTTGATTATTATTACAAAACCACTTCAGCCCTATTTCAAAATCACAAGCATGGATCCCCCCCCCACCCCCATCTAATTCAAGCCCCCAGTGTAGAACACAGTATGGGACTGGCTCAGATAATAACCCCAATAACATAATAACTATCATTCAACATAATGGATGGTAATTGTCAGGGCGAGGATACAGATGGATCAAGTGGAGCTATGAACCCAATCAAATGGAACCGGTGTTCAACCACCCGGTTCCATTTGATTGGGTTCATAGCTCCACTCTGTCATCCTGATCCCTGTGACCTATTGCTACATTTAACTCTGGAAGAAGTACTCACATTTTGTCACTTAGGTAAAAGTATCAATACCGCAATGTAGAACTACTCTGCTACAAGTAAAAGTCCAGGTATTCAAAATGTACTTGAGTAAAAGTATAAAACTACAAAATATACTTAAAGTATCAAAAGTAAAAGTACTCAATATGCAGAATGTTCCATTTCACAAGTATTAAAATGTATAAATGTATGTACGCGTTGTGAGATTGTAGATCGGCTATTTTCAAATAGCCAAAGTATAGGGCTGAAGTGGTTAATGTATGTTTGTTTTTTAAAATAATAATCAAAATCTACAAAGTAACTAGTAGCTAAAGTTTTCAATTCATTGCAGTGGAGTAAAAGTACAATATTTGCCTCTATGATGCAGTGGAGCAGAAGTAATAAGTATTGAAAATTGGAGATACTGCAGTAAAGTAAAAAAAAAGTACAGTACTTGAGTACATGTACTTAGTTACTTTCCACCACTGCTGAGCTGCCTCCGAGTCATTTCACACAGCACCTTGAGGGCGGGTGGCGGGTTAGTGTGGGGGGTGGGGGTGGGGGGACTGTTGATAGAGTGATTAGTGCGGCACATAAATTATATCTTATTCACGATGCCGCGCAGGCTTCGCCTCGCGACCCCTGACCCCCATATGAAGGTCACGGATCGGACAGAATCATAAATCCTTGATCTCTCACGCGCTCTTATTAGTTGGAATCCACAGCAGGAGGGGGGAGCGGATTCCACGGTTCTTACAACATCCTCCCCCTACTCCCACCAGCACATTAAATCCCCTCACCTTTCCATAATAGATAAATAACACATTGGTTTGTGCTCATAATTCTTGGCTGAAGACAGGGCACCAGCAGCCCCAATGCACACTAAACATACCAGCATCAATATCGGACCAGATAAAATCCTGAGCATGCCCATGATGAAGGGGTTTGTTTGTTATGTGGGTCCATGTGGTGGCTGCATGCCACGTTAACAATGGCATTATTTATTTTAGTTTTCTCCCCGTGGTGAGTTGCCATGAATGTTGGGTCGTCTCGTCAACATCAAGTCAGTGCTTAACCACTTAAAAGGACGATTCTTCTAACCTTTTTAATAGTCACAGACAGGGACGCGGGAAGTGGGGTGCTGAGGGTGCTTTTTTTTGTAAATTTAACAAATATATATCATTTTAAAAGTCTATATACACACTTATATATTAAAACAATGATGTATTTAACTTTGGGGAATAAAATCTTTGTTGAAAAAGGTGAAAAAACGTGAAAAATGTGAAAAAAATCGCGGGACACATGTGAGTCCCCCGCCAAGCCCAGCACCCCTTGCCATGCATTAACATATAGATCTACGTGATTGGCAGGGAATGTGTTAAGAAAATGTCCCCCCACTCTTTTTTTTCCTGTCTTTGTCCCCCGAACCCTGGTTCTACGCTAGGTCCTCCTATAGTGTTTGGCAACATGTCGTCACCACGGGGGGCGTGGCATAGTAGCTGCAGACATACTGGTGGGGGTCAATGTTGAGTCAACCTGTTTATCCCAAGCCCCCAGAACCCAGAGGTTGCATTGAAGCGCAATGGACATGCTGGTCATTCATAGGTACTGCAGCTATAAACGGCTGGGGCCACTGTACATGTATGGAAGATAATATTGGACTTTATTATCTGCAAAGATTTTTTCTAACCTCGCAAATATTTTGCATTCGTCAGTCGTATATTTATTAACGTCGCAAATATTATGCATTCGTCAGTCGTATATTTATTAACGTCGCAAATATTTTGCATTCGTCAGTCGTATATTTATTAACGTCGCAAATATTATGCATTCGTCTCTTCTATTCTGTACTGTGATCACACAAAAAAAATCAGCATTGTAAATATAAAATCGAGCTCTGTAAAAAGTCAAGCTCTGTAGTTATTATTTGCACATTTGTCGCCTGCTTTTTACATGTTATGTTACATGTTTTTATGTGCGCAATAATGTCCAATTCCTCCCTCTCCAACTCTGTAATTTACACCTGGCAAATAATCTTTATGGCTAATAACTCGCAAATGAATTCACAAATGTTTTGACTGCTTCACTCGTGTTTTCTGGTATCTGCAAGTAAAAAAAAAAAATCGAGCTCTGTAACTACGACGCACAATATATGCTTGTGGATCTGATGCCTTTACAAGTGACGCAATATACGCTTGTGGATCTGATTTATACACATGTGTGCATTGCCTTCTACAAGTGACGCACACATTACACATGTGTGACTCCTCTTTTTCAGCTTGTGGCCGCGTGTCATTTGTGACGTAGTTTTGTCCAGTCTTAGGCTAGCGTCACTTGCAAAAACAGTGCGTGAGGACATCACTGCAGCAGAGCATACAGGTAAAGTGCCTATAATCAATTGCCTATAATGATTACTGGGGCATAATCACTAAACACTGAACAGTATTAGACCTAAGAAAGACTCATCATATATTATTTAATTTTTATATTATTTGAAATACATTTAGCTTAGTTTATTATGTAGCAGGACCATGCTAACGACTATGCTAACGTCATATTAACAGGGGTTTACAGGCTGAGTGGGGTATGAATAACATAATCACTGATCACTATTATGCTCCAATTAGACCCTATAAGACCCGATTTTATATTTCATATTTTAAATAATATTTAGCTTATTTATTATGTAGAAATTAAAGGAAGAACCATGCTAACGATGCTAGTGCGTTAGCATCATCATGGTTTATAGGCTGAGTGGGGCATGAATAACATTATCACCGATCACTATATATGCTCATTAGATCCTGAGAGACTATATTTTATATTTCATTAAGATTTTATGGTTACATTTGACGTAAAAACGATTTTACTGTTGTTGTTGTTAGCCATCTTTAGCAACTTAGCTCCCCTTTATGTAACCCATTACATTAAGCAGGGGTCTTCAACAGGGGGTCCGGGACCCCTAGGGGGTCCGAGACCCCTAGGGCGTCCTCAGAGTTACTACAGGGGGGATGTTTGTGTGATAGGAACTTTTTTTTTTTTACATTAACCAGTCCAGAACCCTAGAATTCCTTTTTCTGAGGGGAACATTAGCCAAAAATAGCAGCTCACATTGTGAGCTTGTAGATCGGCTATTTTAGCAAAGAGGTTTGATGTAGAGGGAAAAGGAGCAGATCAAGTAGGCTATGTACAATTATTTAGGGCAGAGATCTTCAACAGGGGGTCCGTGACCCCTAGGGGGTCCGCGGAGGTACTGCAGGGGGTCCGCGAAATTGTTGTTTGATTAAACAATATTTTTGTTTGATTTTTTTTCTTTTTTTTTTACCTTTTATCCCCCAAAATGTCAAATTGTCTTTAAACATAGCATGAATCCATAGCAAACAGATAAATGGAGGCACAATGCACAATAACATGGTATGTTTATACATATTTTGTAGAGAATTTTTATTTTGCACACCTACTGGGGCAGGTGCGTAGGAGCAGGCAATATAAAACACAATTGTATACATAAATATACAATGTATGTGGTAGCCTCGTAGGGTAGGGGTCCCTGCTCCATCTCCCCATCAGTTTGGGGGTCCCTGGCCTGAAAAGGTTGAAGACCCCTGATTTAGGGTTTTTAAGTGGTTAACTGTCTGAAAATACACATCAACATGAATCCAACAGTGATGATATTGCTGTCAAGTCTATGAAGCTATCTATGAAATCTATGAAAAAGTTTAATCTGCACACAATGTTATACAATAAGTAGTGGGGGTCCCTGCTTCATCTCAGCTAAGGGGTCCTTGGCCTGGAAAATGTTGAAGACCCCTGCATTAGGGCATTAAATGAGACATATAATTGTGCGCTTGTTATGAGCTTGTAGATCTGCCATTTTTTAATTATAATAATAACACCTGTGTGTGTGTGTGTGTGTGTGTGTGTGTGGGGGGGGGGGGGGGGGTCCTGACAACCGGACAGCGTGGATACCAGCCTGCAGACACCAGTAGCAGGTATGTCTTGTCTTGTGTTGTATTGTATTATATCACATCTTGTATTTCATTTCTAACGCTTACTGGTCCATTTGGTTCCAGAGCAAAATTTCCATTTAGGATCAATATATTTGTAAGTCAAGCTTTTCACACATGAATGCAATAAAAATCCATTCTCATGACATTGACATTTTATGAGCAAAACGTCACGTTTGTCTGCTTATTGCAGTACACCAACCTCACCAAGTCAAATGTACTTCTGTGTGCAAGACGGTGTACATAGAAGAATAAATAATTCAGATTTTATGTGTGATGTTCAAAATAGACTGATGAAAATCTAATATTTTATATGTACATATCCTTTTTGCATTCAGGGCCTGCTGCTTGTCCTCTGACGAACAGATGTACATCTCGTTTCTCCTCTCACACCAGAGAGCACCTACCAGGCGCCTACACTCATCCCAGCCACCTAGTAGATGTTCTGGAGCAGGACGTTGTGTGACGTTGTCCCTGCCTCTCCTCAAGCCTAACTGCACCCCCAACCCCACATAATTATGACTGACATGGTTCTATGGCTGTAGGAACAGTGTGTGTGATTGCAGGAACAACATGAGAAACATTATTCTACCAATCACATAGTAAAATCCTCAGTGTTAAAGGGATACTTCACTTTCACATAAAATAAACATTAAAAATAAATATTAAAAAAAAATGAAAGAAGTTATGGCAAAATAAAGGCCCCCTCACACATTAGTAGGACACTCTAATGCGTGAGGGGGCCGTGATTTTTCCATTACTTTTTTCATTTATTTTTAATATTTTTTAAATGTTTATTTTATGTGAAAGTGAAGTATCCCTTTAAACTATAAGTGTGTGTTTAATTGTAACCCAGTGTACCTGTAACGGGTGCATTTGGTTACATTTGTACACTCTTGGTTAAATTAACACTGAGGATTTTACTATGCAGGAGGTGTGAAGCTGATGAAAATAATACACATTACATGCCTTGCATTTGAGTTCAACTTTGGTGAAACATTAATTTTGCCAAGGCAGGCTTGGCCAGAACCTCCATCCAAATTTGATGATGGAGAGGGCCATTATATTTCCACACTGACTCCAGAGAGCCACATTGCATATACTGTCGGGCAGTCACCTCTTATCTCCATATTTTAACTTTTTTCGTAAATTGATGCTGTACTTCGCCATTCTATGTCACACAAAAGTAGCAAAAATAGCCAATCTACAAGCTACATTGGACACAAAAAAAGACAATAATATTGTAATACTAGTCACTAATATAGACTGAAGTAATTAAAGTGGGTCATGTTTGCATGTTTGGAATTGTAACAGCTTAAATCAATCAGTATTCTGATATTAAGTGAACAGTATACATGACTGTTACCATAGCCTTGTATTGGTGCATTTGTCTCCAGGGGGATACACCACAAATGAGCACATGAGCCAAGCTATCACGCCAGTGTATTTGAATAAATTAATAGGCTTGTATTTGTATTTGCAGTCAGATCACCTTACCACTATTTTTTGGGAAAAGACAAGACGACTAATAACAGAACTAATGCAAAACATGGTTATCAATTATGTAGTAATTGATAACCATGTAGGTTATTCATACTGAAATGTTGTTGTATTATAATACTGTATATTGAATTTTCCCCTCTGGGAGTCAATAAAGGTGCACCTTATGTTATCATATAATTGTGTCTTGAAATATAAATCTGTAATTCACTGCTATACATTGTACAAATATACAAGTTAATGAGCTGTGTTCTGACCTGAAAGGTTAACATGATGGGAACATAGATTGAAAAAGCAATTTCTACAATGCACATACAGTAAGTAAAGAGACCAAAACATATTTTGTTTTGTACTAAGAATGTTGAAAACCAAATCAATTATCAGTACCAGATTAATAAGGCTAACATCCTCTAGGTCAGTGGTTCTCAAACTGGGGGTCGGGACACCCAGGGGGATCCCCAAATTATTTTGGGGGGTCCCCAGATGATTAAAAGAACCCCCCCCCCTATTCTGGGGGGAACATTTGCAGAAAATAGCAGATCTACAAGCCAACAACACGTGCTGCAACCCCTTGTGGGCATGTAGATCTGCTCTGTTGAAAATAGCCAATCTTCAAGCCAACAACACAGCGCTGCGACACGTGGGCTTGTAGATCGGCTATTTTCGGTTAATAGGTTTGGTGTAGAGGGGAAAAAAGAGCAGACAAAGTACTGAGGGTTAATGTCTGAAAATACACATTAGCATGACTCCAACATATGAATAGAAAAGATATGTAAACAGATAAAGAATATTAATTTCCACAACACTGATGAGTGCTGTAAAACAAGTCTATGAAGCTATCTATGAAATGAATGAGTTTAATCTGCAACTCAATTTAATTTTTACTACAATATGTAGTGGGGGTCCCTGCTTCATCTCTCTCTCAGCTAAGGGGTCCTTGGTCTGAAAAACAGAGTCTATACGTGGTCCATTTCTTTTTCCATCTATGAACTTATAGATCTTCTATTCTGCTGAATGTTTGCCTAGGTCACATGGGGTCATTGGGGGAGACACCAAGCTAGATGACTCATCTAATACCCAAGACCAATCAGCAGTGGTCATGGAGGAATTGGTAATTGGCATCACAACAAGACTCCAACCTAGACGTTCAACCAATAGTGTCCAGGATAATTACCCTCCCATACGCCCCATCCCCGCTCGCGGCAGCGAACACTGCAGGAGGGTTTTTTCTCCCCCCTTTTTTCTCTCTCCTCACCTTAATGTTGGTGTATTCCACAATATTCCACAACATTCCGCAAAAAAACAACAACAGACAGACAGACAGACAGACAGACATAGATATACAGCAGACAATCTATGTCTGTCTGTCTGTCTGTCTGTCTGTCTGTCTGTCTGTTTATTCTTTTCACAAAATAATGTAGTGTATACAGTAGCTATAGCTAGGTTGCCTGAGTTCACTCTACCGTTCAATTAATTGCTTTTCATTTGAAGTTAGGAAAATAATAATCTCTCAAGTGTTACTTCCTATTATAGATTATGCTGATGTTGTGTATGCAGAACACCACAGAACCTCATCTTAAGCCTCTTAATGTTTTATATGACTCCTTGTGCCGGTTTGTCTTGAGGTCTATATGGAACTCATCACTGCCTCATGTTCACCTCACTCAATTGTTTATGCTTCTAAATTGACTGTACCTGTAGGGATATATACACTGATAGTAGTTGCACTGTGCCCTTCCTTCTCTTCTGTTGTTTAACAGCTGATGATGTGGTGTTGGTTGGTGGGGTGGGTGGAAGAGGGTGAGCAAGCTATCTGTGTTTGAATGTATCTGTATACTTGTATTGTATGTGTGTATCTGTCTGTTGTTAATGTTTTTATGGGACCCCCTCGAAAATGAGATGCTGCACCCCAAAGGGCTATCCCTACAATAAAAACCTGAACAAATCTGAATATCTATCATGGTGTCACAGTGCTTATTTACAGCTAATAAACACAGGTTGCTGTTTCACCATGTTGATATGTGACATGACATCATGCTAATTTCTAACTGAGCATTTATTGTGTGATACACCAACATTAAGGTGAGGAGAGATTTTGTTACTGTGCTAAAAAAAAGCCTAACCAATTTCCTGTAAGCTTGTCTAGTTTTAATCGTTGATATATTATTGTGATAGCTATAGCCTATAACAAGGGTTCCCAAACATTTCAGGCCGTGACCCCCCAAAATAATCCCCCAAAAAAGGAGTTGAGATGTTAAATTTAGTTTGACTCGGCTCCACAGATAAATACATTGCAAAATAGCAGATCTACAAGCTCAAAACACCTCACATTTGTGAGCTTGTAGATCGGCTATTTTCACAATGTTTGCCTCTTTCTTAGGTCATATTTGACAATTTGTATAGTTTTATTTTATAATATTATAATATTTTTTATAGTATATATATTTTTTTAACTTTTTTTCGATTTAGAGGTATTAAAAAGGTCTTAAAAGTCCTTAAACTATCACTTTAGAAATGTGAAGATACCCTGTATACGCTTATACTGTATTTGACTGACTGACTGACTGACTGACTGACTGTACATGGGAAATTAGGGCACAGCAGGTGAACATACTTAGAGGTAATCGGCGCACTGCACAGAGACCGAGGAGTTTTATTTATTTTAAATGTATATTCAAAATAATTAAGTAGCACAATTTCAAGGCACAAATTAGAGCACAAGCACAAAAAATGAGATTTATACAGGGGCCAGTTTCGAATTGCAGCCACCTAAGTGCTCTTTTAGAGCGGTTTTATAGATAGATATATCTGTCCATCTGTCTAACATTGATGTAGCCATAATGTTATATTATAATCATGTATGTATATATATATATATATATATATATATATATATATATATATATATATATATATATATATATATATATATATATATATATATATATATACTCAAGTACTGTACTTAATTTACAATTACAATTTTGAGGTATTTTTACTTTACTGGAGTATTTCCAGTTTGCAGTACTTTTACTTCTACTCCACTACATCTCAGAGGCAAATATTGTACTTTCACTCCACTACAATTATTTGAAAACTTTAGTTAGGCCTACTAGTTACTTTGCAGATATACATTATTATATTATAAAACCATACATTAAACATTTAAGCCCTATTGTATACACAATGGTGCCTCCTGCTGGATTGTGTAATAACTGCAGCCCACGGGAAGGGGTGGGGGGCTGATACACACGACGCACTGTTTACACGCGACACACTGTTTACACGCGACACACTGTTTACACGCGACACACTGTTTCTGCAAGTGACGCTAGCCTCAGATTGGACAAAACTACGTCACAAATGACACGCGGCCACAAGCTGAAAAAGAGGAGTCACACATGTGTAATGTGTGCGTCACTTGTAGAAGGCAATGCACACATGTGTATAAATCAGATCCACAAGCGTATATTGCGTCACTTGTAAAGGCATCAGATCCACAAGCATATTGTGCGTCGTAGTTACAGAGCTCGATTTTTTTTTTTACTTGCAGATACCAGAAAACACGAGTGAAGCAGTCAAAACATTTGTGAATTCATTTGCGAGTTATTAGCCATAAAGATTATTTGCCAGGTGTAAATTACAGAGTTGGAGAGGGAGGAATTGGACATTATTGCGCACATAAAAACATGTAACATAACATGTAAAAAGCAGGCGACAAATGTGCAAATAATAACTACAGAGCTTGACTTTTTACAGAGCTCGATTTTATATTTACAATGCTGATTTTTTTGTGTGATCACAGTACAGAATAGAAGAGACGAATGCATAATATTTGCGACGTTAATAAATATACGACTGACGAATGCAAAATATTTGCGACGTTAATAAATATACGACTGACGAATGCAAAATATTTGCGACGTTAATAAATATACGACTGACGAATGCATAATATTTGCGAGGTTAGAAAAAATCTTTGCAGATAATAAAGTCCAATATTATCTTCCATATACATGAACGAGCGAAAACGACTCACGAGCATGCGCATGGGGCTGCGCACAGAGGTGACGCAAAACGCGCCACAGAGGTGACGCAAAACGCGCCACAGAGGTGACGCAAAACGCGCCACAGAGGTGACGCAAAACGCGTCACAGAGGTGACGCAAAACGTGCCACAGAGGTGACGCAAAACGCGTCACAGAGGTGACGCAAAACGCGCCACAGAGGTGACACAAAACGCGTTGCAGAAGCCCCAAATAAGGCCCGCCCATCACATTTCACAACCCGGAAGAAGGGGTGATTTCGGCCCATGCGCTGGGTGAGCAACTCAATGCAAGTGGATGGGAGGGGATATCCGGTGCCCTCTCTATTATTTTTAACTCTATGGTTTATCCCCCACCAAGATGTCCGCCGCTCCAAATGACACTTGTTGACGCCCCCTTCAGGATTTTTTGCTACGCTCACTATAAAGACTCGTCTTTAGGTGTGGAACGCTTGTCAGTGCTTCTACCAAAGTGTTCAGACTAAAAAAGTCAACCCGAGTGAATGAATGTGTGGGGGGGGGGGGGGGGGGGGGAGAAGAAGAAAATCTCCAGGGCCTGTAAGTCGTCATGTAAACAGTAGCAGGGTGACAGTATTTCAACAAGTATTATAGATATAGGCCTTTTAGGAGGCTCTGCCAGCGGTAAGCCGTCAGCCCGGAGCAATCAATTGCCTATCTCCGGTCTCTGCTCTATAGCTGTCAAGACATCAGCCATCAAACTCGTGGTATATACGCTCCCTCAGCCTCTCTTCTTCTCCTCCTCACACCCCACCCCCCACACCCCACCCCCACCCAGCATCCCAACCCCACCCCCAGCAAACTGCTGAATGCCTCAATGCCATTTTATCTCCCAATATAACAACCTGAGACTAGGGTTTAACCCATTCAGTCCGGGAACGCGTCTTGTGTCATTTTTTTCTTTTCTTTTGGCTATTCAAAAATAGCAGAACTACAAGCTCATAGCGCGGCACCGAGTGCCGCGCTATGAGCTTGTAGTTCTGCTATTTTTGAAAAACATTTGTAACTCAAATCTTTGCTTCTTGGGGTCCCTGGAATATTTTTTTTGTTTTACAAATGTTCGCTTTGAAAAAGTATATGTTCAAAGATTTGCACACATTTTCACGATTTTTCAAAATTAGTAGATCTACAAGCGCTATGAAGAAATCTTAAAATAAAATCTTATAAAATGGCACAGATGAATTCCCGGATTGAATGGGTTAAGAGCATAATACCTCTGTTCTGGAGCATTTTCCTCTCTGATAAACCAGGGCTCCCTATTCCCCATGAGCAACCAAGCTGAGATGTGTTTGTTGTGTACAGTGAGTGCACAAATTTGTAGCTGTTGGCGGGAGGGAGTCAGGTGTGGTATCCCAACCCAAATAGATCTACAAGCTCTCAGTCATGTGTTGGGATGTGGTTGTGACCTTGTAGTTCGGCTATTTTGGTATACAACAGGGCTTAAGTGATTAAAACCAGGAGAAGACAACACTTATCTAGACTAGTCCATACCCGGTCGACGCACCCGTCCCATAGCTGGCGACATTCTTTTACACAAAAACGCTAATAAACAGCTGAGATTTGGCTTCGCAGTTCCATGCACATGGTAATGGTCAATGGCTGTGTGCAATTTCAGATCAATTGGTCCTGCCACTGAGGAGAACCGGGCGTTTTTGTGCGCACAGCACAGACAGAGGTTTGTAGAATTATAGGAGGATGTATAGTCTAATATCTCAATATCATAATCCATATATTGTTGCCCAGCCCCAGAGCCATTCAAGGAGAGTTACCTCACGTCCGTCCACTTCTTTGGGCCAGGTCTTCTACATAGCCTTCTATTGGCGAATAGTGACATTAAAGCCCTAAACCGGAAGTTTACAGAATGCATTGGAGTCTATGGGCGTTTGTCACTATTTCCAGTTTAGATGAACCACGTGACCAACGCTGTTTTTGCCCCCTCGGTGGCGGAACTCAATATAAGGCTCTGCCCAGCCCTAGTTCTGGGGTCAGTCACTTGGATGTGTTGAATGACTATTAATGAACGGTCCCGTTCTCCCCACAATGACACGTTGAATCATTGCGAACCCTCCCTGCCCTTTCCACCCACTTCCTGCACTTAAATTCTAGTGTTGACCAGAGCAGACATTTTAACGAGTCCTCCCACAGCCAGAGGATGGTATAATAATCCATCATTTTATCAGGCTAATTATGTATTTTTTTCCACATTGTTACTGCGTCCTCATGCTGCGCCTTGGAGACAGTGGCAGGGCAAAGTGCGCTTGATGTGTGTTGGCGTTGCAGAAGCTAACGCTAATGATGTGTGGACCCTTTCAAGCTCTCCACACACACACACACACAGCTCTCTCCCCACATAAACACTGACAGTATGAATATGCAGAGGCCTTTGTCAGCAAAGGAGGAGGAGAGGATGTTCAGGACCGAGGACGACTGAGGACAAGGTCAATTTCCACTGTTCAGTCACGTTCTACAGTCAGCTAAATTACCAACCAAATGCCAGCAAAACAAAGCTCTCTCTCTCTCTCTCTCCCTCTCTCTCTGGGTTAACCCATTAAAACCGGGAGCGCATCTGCATAATTTTTAGATTTCTTTGTCAATTAAAAGAATAGCAGATATACAAGCTCATAGTGCGGCACGAAGATCTGCTATTTTGGAAAAATCGTGAACATTCGTGCAAATCTTAGAATATATGTATTTTTAAAGCGAACGTTTCTTACTCAAACCTTTGCTTCTATAGGGGGTTCCTGGAACCAAATCTTTTGAGGCCAAATACAGATCAATGTTGGGGGTCCTTGACATGAAAAAGTTTGAGAACCACTGATACAGTAACATAAGTTTTTCAGTAAACTGTTAGGATTTAGAAGACATTTTTAGATGTCGGGCCTCAGGTCTTAAGGGGTTAACGTGAGAGAATGTGCGAGGTACTTATTATAGCTGGTGCTAAAAAAAGGAAGAAAAAAAAAAAAGACCTTGTACCAACCAGGCCCCAAGAGATTAAACCTCTGTTAACAATTCATCACTGCATCACAACACAACAGTGAAAATCAATAGCATTAATACTTAGCCTGAATGGAATTGACTGACTGTGAAATTGCAATCAAACAACAAATATTAGCCGTGACCAAACACGCACTACAGAGATAAATGATGTTTACCAAAAAACAGAAACTAAATTAGATTCAGTTTCTGCTCATTACATTACTTGGAATTATTGTCCGTCGAGAAATACAAAACGGGCTGATTTAATCAGAAGTCACTTTGTTTCACACAAAAAAACTGAGAAATTGCATTTTTCAGATCGACGCAAATGCTAATCCTAAAGTTTCTGTAACTAAGTTTTGTAACTTATGTTTTAAGATTGGTGGAGAGTCGGGTCATATTTTTACCAGCTGCAAAGCTGGTCTAAGAACAGACAGACCTATTAGTCATCCATGTGTTCGACATGTGTTTGACATATTCGCAACATGTGTTCAATCATTGGCTGTCCTGCCTGTCCTTCACTCCTTTAAGCCAATGGGGACACTTCCCCGTTTTGCCTGTCCTTTAAGCCAATGGGGAGACGGGCCGTCCTCCCATGCTATGGGATCATACGCCCCCTCCCCTGTCTAGCGCAGGGAACACAGCTGAGCTGACCTACAAGCCCACACCGCTTCCATCCGCGACGCGTTGTGGTCTTGCAGATCGACTGGGGTGGGGCTAACAGCTCTGCTCCGTTCATAACTGCATGTCACACATGGACAGAGAGCAGCAGAGACAGGAGCTCCTCTACAAGACGGACGATGTTACTTAACAACTATCGCTGTTGTCATAATTATTCAAGTTTCTTAAATGTAAATTTCAAGTGAAGTTTATGGGGGAAACTTTATGGACTGCTGGAGCTACGTGGTGTGTCTCAGCGTAGTCCGACCGACACACACACACACACACACACACACACACACACACACACACACACACACACACACACACACACACACACACACACACACACACACACACACACACACACACACACACACACACACACACACACACACACACACACACACACACACACACACACACGACTGTCAGTCATTTATTCTTGTTTTCTCTTCTTTCTTTTTAACCCCTTTTTCTCCCCAATTTAGTGTTTATGCCAATTGATTCCTCCCCACACACACATGTGTGTGTTGTCACTGCTGTTGTATCAACAGAACAAACCTTTTGTATTTATTGGTTTGTTTGTTTGTTGTCCAGATTGGTCCAGATTGCTCAGCAGCGTACAGACAGAATAGTCTCACTAATGACTGACTGCTATAGTGAAACTTCATCCATTTGTTAACTCTGAGAGGGTACGAATGTAACCAAATGGACCCCGGAAGGGACCGTAATAACACTGAGGATTTTACTGTGTACTCTTGAGTGAAGGTATCCATCTATCCACTAAGTTTCCCAAGGAGCTTAATGGGGAAAAGGGGGTGTGTCAATTGTGGGCATCACTTCCTGTTGTCAGTCATTCAATTCTGACAACTAGAAAAAAGGTCCCCCTCCAGGTACGTTATCGTGGCCTCCTGGTGGTGCTATAATAGGCCAGTGTGAAAAGGGTGCCGTTTCTTCTTAGGCCTTTCACGGCAATCGGACACTGCATTCATGATTTGAGGCATTTTGCCCTGCTGGTGGCGCTATAACAGGCCAATGTGAAAAGGGTGGCATTTCTTCCTCTGCCTAATGTGCGTGAAATTTCATGGAAATGGCAAGCTGCGTTCATGATTTGAGGCATTTTGTTCAAAACGGACCAATCCTGCAAACCTTGGAAGCCAACCTTAGCCAATCAGGATGGAATATGGGAAATCGGACAGATCCGTGTTGATCACATGACTATAGAGTTACTGTGTACCGATTTGCATGACGTTTGGATAAAATCTGTAGGAATAATTTTAAAAGATGATTTTGCACAAATCGGCCTCCTGGTGACGCTATAACAGTCCCATGTGAAAGAAGCCAGAGGTTCTGAATTGGCATCCAGGGAGTGTGTGTGCACAGTTTGGCAGCGACCGGGCCAACGGTGCCGGAGATTAGCTGCTCGCGGACGGACAGGACACACGGACACACGGACGGACATGGGGTAAAACATACTCTCGCCAGGCCGAAAGGCGGAGACAATAATGTGGGAACACAACCTGACAGAAATCAGAAAGGGTCACATTAGTCTGCCTAGTACTGATTTGATATGAGAGTGACGACACTAGCATAGACTCCCATCAATGAGGAAGTTCCAATATTTGGAACTACAGCCCTTAGACATAAAAGGTAGACGCCTCCTCCGGCTCGGAGGCGTCTGTATCTCTGGCGCCATAACGGTCTTTTTCGGGAACTTGTCAGAATCTAGTTGTATAAAAATATAACATATACAACTAGATTCTGACAAGCCCCGGAAAAGACTTCCCTGAGAAAGACACTTAACCCCTAACCGCTCCCCCTGTACTAATATGGCTGCCAGTGGTGGAAAAAGTACTCAAATATTTTACTTAAGTAAAAGTATCAATACTGCACTGTAGAAGCGTTGTGAGCTTGTAGATCGGCTATTTTCAAATAACCCATGTATAAAATAGGGATTTAGTGGTTTCATAATATCATAATTTATATCTGAGAAGTAACTAGTAATTAAAGTTTTCAAATAATTGTAGTGGACTTAAAGTACAATATTTGCCTCTGAGATGTACTGTAGTGGAGTAGAAGTAAAAGTATTGGAAATTGGAAATACTCAAGTAAAGTACAAATACCAAAAAATTGTAATTAAGTACAGTACTTAAGTAAATGTACTTAGTTACTTTCCACCACTGCTAGTAGTTAGGATGGGTAATGCAGAGGACAAATTTCACATGCAAAATATCCATGGACAAAAACACCCCAAGGAGTGTATATTACTCCGACCAACGGGCACTGCACTAAGTACTCTGTGCGAACGGTTCCTATAGACTACACAGCATCAACAATGTCACCTACGTCTGTGACAACATCTTAACAACCTCCTAACAGGGAAAAACAACTCCAAGCGGGATCTAATTAGACCTGTGGAGATTTCAATTACCACCTCGTGGGGTTTTCTGGATCAATATCAAAGCTGGTATCTTGACGGGGATGTGGCCGAGGCCTAGCAGCAGCAACGTGAGGGAGATATAGAGGGATGCGTGGCATCATAACCATGACCAGTGGTGGAAAAAGTACTCAAATTTTTTACTTGAGTAAAAGTATCAATACTGCAATGTAGAAATACTCTGCTACAAGTAAAAGTCCGGAATACATTTGTACTTTCTTTGTGTGTTTTTGGTCTCCCCTACCTCTCTTCTATCCCCCAAAAATACCCAAGTTTGAGCACTCAGGCTTTCACAGCATATCTGGGGTTTTATGTAAATTGTTCTCAAAACAGGCCAAACTGATTTGCCCCGCCCGTGACGTCACAAGCGATACCTACTTTGTATAATCCCTCCCGTTTCTCAGTTTTTTTTTTTAAATCTATTTTTTTATTTAATTTTATTTTACTTTTTCCACACAGAACCAGGAGATAACATGCATACAAACTGGCTCAATAACGCCACGTGCCAAATCAGGACAATGTGGTATTGCAGGTGAAAGTGCTTTATAAGCCAGAGAGAAGTTAGTTGGAATGAGTATATCTGAGGCTTGATTTAGGCTCAAACCTTTTGAAAAACGTTTGAGGGAGATAAACAATATGATATTAAATATGTTTTAAATGCATGGTGTAGATCCTTTACAGTATTAAAGTAAAAGCACTCATTGTGCAGAATGTCCCATTTCAAGTTTTCAAATGTTCAAAATATTTTGAAAATAGCAGATCTACAAGATCACAATGCGTCGCGATGCAACGCATTGTGAGCTTGTAGATTGGCTATTTTCAAATGGCCGAAATGTGGCTGTAGTGGTTAATGTTTTGTAATAATAATCAAAATCTACAAAGTAACTAGTAACTCAAGTTTTCAAATAATTGTAGTGGAGTAAAAGTATAATATTTGCCTCTGAGATGTAGTGGAGTAGAAGTAAAAAGTACTGAAAATTGGTAACACACCACTGCCACCAACACAGAGAGAGGCTATCCCGTTGTACGTTGTAGTAGGACATGTTTTTTCCCGGGGATTCGGTGGCGACCGGTGTGAGCGAGTGTGTTGTGATAAATATTCATGCGTTTTATATTCGCCAACGTAAACTGACATCAAAGATTCCCGTCCGTACACGGGGGCTATCATTAGGGTTAGGAGATCAAATGGTGCGGGAGCGAGCGAGCCCCTGAACAAGATTAGAAAATGTCAAGCGCCACTGCATGCCGCCGTGCCGTGCGCCACACACACCCTCCCACCCGCCTCCCACCCACCCATGTCTCTCTCCTCCACTAGAACGGAGGAGGAGTCGGGAGGGAGAAGAAGAAGAAAAAAACTCACATGTACATGTAGAAAGAGCCAGACACAACCCAACACACACACAGCTCTCTGTTGCATACTAATCTAAGAAGAACATTGCAATATTCATGGTGGTACAGTGTCTGCCCTCCCACTGTGCTGCTGTGGTTTTAACTCTTTGACTGCCAGAAATAAAACATTGTTTGTTAAGCCACTGACAGCGATTTTTCGTTTTCACAGAATATTTATCTCCAGTATGATCGATCCCCCATCGTTGCTAAACACGGAGGGTTTATCTGTGCTTCCGCGAAGGAAAAAAATGTCATTGCGACCCCCCGTTCACTTGTTATAGGCCATTGAATATAGCATGACTCGTCAAAACAAAAATGCAGAGGAAATCCAGGGAGGCGAGACAAGGGCGCTTTTCCAAATCGAATAACAAGGAAGTGAACGGTGGAGGAGATCTTGCGATCACGTGTTCTCCTGGATCTGTGTGAGACTGAGAATTAAATGGTCACTCGTGTGTTAGCGAACAGCGCTAAAACCACTGAAAACACAAAATCTCGCCATTGGCAGTCGGAGCCTTTGATAGCAAAATATGACGGGAAATCTTGTCATCAGCAGTCAAAGAGTTAAGCTCGAGTCAGGAGGGAGGGTGGACGCTGCAAGATCTCATCACTTAGGGAAGGTTGTGGCCCTAGCGTCTGCTCCCCCCCCCCACCTCCCTCAATCTATCCTCCCCAACCCCCGCCATCTCTCTCCAGGTTCCTATCAATTCCGGCCTCAAATTGGAAGTGACAGGCCACTCAGGCAGAGGTATACGCCTGCCACCATCGGCGGGCCGTTGGAGCCCGAGCTTCCAAGCTGTCACTCTGATTACACATCAGTGGGGATGTGGTGGGGGTGGGGCGGGGTGGGTATGGGGGTCCATGGGGGATAACAGGAACGGGAGAGAGTGGTGTGGTGGTGGGGGGGGTGGGAAAAAAAGAGATGTCCAGCTGGAAGACAGACCACTAAACACATACGTCTGGCCTGTCCTGCCGGCCTAAAACATCTGCCAGAGCACAAGCCACCTGTCCTTCCCTCAGACCCTGTCCCGTGTCCTCTGATAGCTGTCCACCCCGCCGCCACCAAAACCAATCTATCTGTCACTGGAGCCATAGCTCTCTCTCTCTCTCTCTCTCTGGCTCTCCTCTTCCACTACTAATGACTGTTAGGCGGTGACTCTCATCTTTATTTTTTTCCAGCTCTCTCTTTCTCTCTCCCTCCCTGTCTCTCCTTTCCATCTCCCTCTCTTTCTCGCTCTCTGTCTTATCCCATTCCATCCGGGAACGCATCAAAGTGTGACTTTTTGATGTCTTTGGCTATTCAAAAATAACAGATCTACAAGCTCATAGCACGGCACTACACTCGGTGCCGTGCTATGAGCTTGTATATCTGCTTTTTTTTATTTATTTATTTTAATTTGTGCAAATCTTTGAATAAATACATTTTTTAAGCGAACATTTGTAACTCAAATCTTTGCTTCTGGGGGCGTCCCTGGAACAACATATTTTGAGATGGGGGTCCGCAGCCAAATACATATCATTGTGGGGGTCCTTGACGTGAAAAAGTGTAAGAACCACTGATGTAGCAATATACGTTTTTTCAAAAAACTGTTAGGATTTTTAGAAGACATTTTGTAGAATCGGCCTCAGGTCTTATTGGGTTAAGTCATTACTGTACACTTGCTCTCGTTACCCCAAAAATAGAACAACCCCCCCCCCACACACACCCCCCCCACCATCTCTTCCTCCTTCTATTCCTTCCTATCTCCCTTCCTCTGCATCCCCCCCCTCCCCCCCTGTGCTTATACCACTACCGGCAGCACAACTCATTTAGCAACTTTCCATGCTTGTGGCAGCTCATTACGCAGATAGAGCTACCTGCCTGTCCCCCCCCCCCGTGTACCGAGCAGCGCATCAAAAGAAGTGCCAGTGCTCAGTGGTGGGCACGCTAGCTATAGCTGATAGGAAGCGTTAACCCGGTAAGACCGGGAACGCATCGGTGTGTCATTTTCAGATTTCTTTGGGCTATTTGTTTTGAAATGTTTTGAAAATGTGTGCACATTTTTGAATATACATATTATTATTTTTTAAAGCGAGCCTTTGTTACTCAAATCTTTGCTTCGGGGGATTCTACTTAATGTCTAAATCCTAAACTTTTTCTGAAAAACGTATGTTGCTATTATCAGTGCTTCTCAAAACCTTTTTCATGTCAAGGACCCCCAAAATGATATGCATTTGGCCGCGGACTCCCATCTCAAAATATGTTGTTCCAGGGACCCCCCAGAAGCAAAGATTTGAGTTAAAAATGTTCGCTTTAAATAAATATATTCAAAGAATTGCACAAATGTTCACGACTTTAAAAAAAAATAGCAGATCTACAAGCTCATAGCGCGGCACTCGGTGCCGCGCTATGAGCTTGTAGATCTGCTATTTTTGAATAGCCAAAGACATCTAAAAATGACACAGATGCGTTCCCGGTCTTAATGGATTAAATTGCATCAATGTTTTTTTTCCTTCCCTGCCAGTTCTCATGCACAGCAGCAATAAACTTAAAAACATGTTTACTTATAAAGTGCTTATTTATTTATTTCCTCTCTCCTCTCCCTCCTCTCTCTTTCTCTCTCTCTCTCTCTCTCTCCATGCAGGAGTGAAGCTCGGGGGCACCCCGCGGCAGTCCAGAGAGGTGAGTGTTGTTCGCTCCATTTATCCCCCCAAAACAGACATCGCCCAACACCCCTTATCAGTTAACACAGGGGGTTCCCAAACTTTTCCATGCCAAGGACACCCACCGTCGTCGTCTTCCCCCCCCTCCCTCACCCCCCCCCCCCCCCCCAATTGGGATAATGCTTGAGAAGAAGTGGGGGAAATACTGTAAATGAAAATGGCCGATCCATAAGCTCATAATGTGCCGTATTGTGACCAGTGTTGCCATGTCTGCTTATTATAAGCGACATTGGGCTTGTTTTTCAGTAAAGTTGCTTGTAAATATTGGTATTTTGCGGGTTGCGTATTTTAGCGTCACAATAGCAGATATACAAGCTCATAGCGTGGCACCGAGTGCCACATTATGAGCTTGTATATCTGCTATTGTTTAATATCCAAAGAAATCTAAAATGACACAGATGCGTTCCCGGATTGAATGGGTAAACCAGAGGTTCTTAAACATTTTGTAAAAAAAAAATGATTAAACATTTTGTCCAGGACCCCACCCCCACCCATACAAGATTTGAGATCTACAAGCTCACAACGCGTCACATTGTAAAGCGTGTAGATTATTTTGGGCTCGTCTTCATGGTTGCTTATTTCTCTCGCAAGATCTGGCAACGCTGATTGTGATGCGCTGCAAGTTTGTCGATCTGCTACTTTCACATAATACAACGTTCCTTTTGTCCCTCTCCTTTCCTATCGGCCTCCCTGGCGGCCCCCACTTTGAAAAGCTGTGTGCCTTATCAGCTTTAACAGTCACTGATATAGTCCCCAGTCAGACTGCTACCTCTCAGCCCGGGCCTGATAGCATCTGTGTGCAGAGAGAGAGGCCAAAGCCTTCCCATCGTATACACACACTCAGCATGCAGAGAGACCAGTGGTGGAAAAAGTACTAAAAAGTTTTACTAAAGTAAAAGTATCAATACTGCAATGTAGAAGTAGGCTACTCTGTTACAAGTAAAACTCCGGAATTCTACGTTGCAATATTGATACTTTTACTTTTACTAACATTTGAATACTTTTAACCACCACTGCTGACCATTTCATCCATTGACCACGCACATGTTGTGCAGGGAATGATACGTATGCCCTCCGAAAAAAACCTAGAACACACCACTGTACACTGCACTCAGCATGCCGAGAGACACAAGCGGACTAATGGCCATGGTCAAACGCCGGCCTCGCCCTTAGTCTTCCCACATCCCTGGAAAGGGCATGGAGCCATGGCGTGCGGGGGAGGAGGCATGGCGTGCGGGGGAGGAAGGCCTGTGTGTCTGTGGGATTGAACGCTGCGTTGTTTCTGCCTGCCAGCAGTGCTATAGCGTCTGAAGGGAGGAAGAGAGAGAGAGGGGGGGGGAGCAAAAGCATCACGCCAAACCAGTTCTCAAACCTTTTCATGTCAAGGACCCACAAATTGATATGGAATTGGCCGCGGACCCCCCCCCCATCTGAAAATGTTTTGCGCCAGGGACCCGCAGAAAAGAAGTTGTTGTTCCAAAAGCCTCCAAACATTTTCGAATTTTGTTTTTAACACATTGAGTGCCAAACACGAGAATCTTTGTGTTTGCAAATACACCCGTTGAGTGCCATTTTTTTTTTCACAAGGAGCGCTTTAACGCAACTTAGGAATGATCCTAGGACCCTTTCAAATGGAATGGACAGATGTGACGTCACTCCCGTTCACTCCTATGATAGGATTTGGAGAAAAAGGTCCTTATCTCCATACTTTTTTACAGTGGTCAAAACAAGCCATTTTCGACGCACGATCACTCTGCAATGGCGGATCGCGGTAGAAATATTATTGTTCCAGACGTTAGTCAGGACCCTCGACCATCGCGCAGGCACCCTTTGTTTACATCCGGGTCCTCGTGGAGGCTTCTGCAGCTCTAAAACGATCGGTGTAAACGGTAAGAAGCGCTGGCACTGGATGTACCCTGTTTTAAAAAAACTTTTTTGAATAGGCAACGTATAAATGGATAAAGTGGTTAAAATGATTGTGGCGCTGCATTGACTTACTTTTGCTGGGGACCCCCTGGAACCGCCCCAAGAACCCCTGGGGGTCCCCGGACCCCACTTTGAGAACCAATGCGCTAAAACCACAGCTTTTCAAAGTGGGGGCCATACATGGTCCAGTTTAACCACTTTCAACCAAGCGTCCTTGTGAGCATGTCATCATTAGTGTAAAAAAATTGGATTACAACATTCTTTTAAACACCGCGAAGCGACGCCTTGTCAGCTTGTATATTGGCTATTTTTGCCATTTTGGGGCTTTTTTTTTACATTTATTTGGCAATAAAAAAATAGCAGATACACAAGTTATATAGAAATTGTGAAAATGTGTGAAAATCTTTGAATATATATATTTTTACAGCAAACATTTGTTACTCAAATCTTTGCTTCTGGAGGGTCCCTGGAACAATATATTTTGAGATGGGGGTCCGCGGCCAAATACATTTTGGGGGTCCTTGACATGAAAAAGTTTGAGAACCACTGATATGGCAGCATACGTTTTTTTTTTTTTTCAAAAAACTGTCAAGATTTAGAAGACATTTTGTAGAAACGGCCTCAGGCCATTTCGGGGCTGAAGCCAGAAGCTATAGCTATTTCAGGGTCCTTGGGCATAGAAAAGTTTGGGGAACCCCAGCACTAACACTCTGCCAAGAGGCCATGAACTAGGCTGCTACAGTATTTCAGACACGCTCTGCTACGCTTTGGTCTCCGAGCCGACCTCCAGTGTCTACTCTGTGAGAGCGTACAACTACAAATGGAACCAAATTGGCAGTGGTGGAAATGTTTTACTTAAGTAAAAGTATCAATACTGCAATGTAGAAGTACTCCGTTACAAGTGAAAGTCTGGAATTCAAAATTGACTTGAGTAAAAGTACAAAAGTATTGGTATCAAAATGTACTTAGCAAAAGTAAAAGTACTAAAATGTTTGAAAATAGCAGATCTACAAGCTCACAACTGCTATTTTCAAATAGCCCAGGCATAAAATAGGGCTAAAGTGGCTAATGTATGTTTTATAATATCATAATTTATATCTGAAAAGTAACTAGTAGCTAAAGTTTTCAAATAATTGTAGTGGAGTAAAAGTACAATATTTTGCCTCTGAGATGTAGTGGAGTAGAAGTAAAAAATATTGGAAATTGGAAATACTCAAGTAAAAGTACCTCAAAATTGTACTTAAGTACAGTACTTGAGTAAATGTAGTTAGTTACTTTACACCACTGGTGAGAGTGTTCAACTACAAATGGAACCAAATTGGACCCTTATAGCAGTGGTTCTCTAAAATATTCATGTCAAGGAAAGGACCCCCCAAATATGATATGTATTATTTGGCCATGGACCCCCATCTGAAAGGGTTTTGTGCCAGGGCCCTCCAGAAGATAGTGATAAAAAAATCCAAATTATTCACACTTTCAAGATTGTTAAAGAGGTGGTGCCATGGTTTTGCACTTTTTTTGTATTTCATGTGTCTATGAGGTTGATAGAACTTCATTAAGCCCCCTGGTGGTGTTTTTATGGTGTTTTATGTCTTCTCTGACTATTTTGAGTTTCTTCCTGGAGGCTGAAACCTTGAGGGTCAAACGTGCCAATAGAAAAACAGCGCTTTAATGACACCGTAAAAATATAACCCTCCCCCGCATTATCATAACACAACAGGTGTGGTCATGAGGAGGAGGAGGGACTAGGACAGGTGGGTGGTGCTAAGGTGGTGGAGGAGGTGCTAAGGTGAGAACCAGGTATATTTAATGAACTGGAGGCGTGTCCACATAAAAACATAATTTTAACACTTTCTGTACACTTTTTTGAAAAAGATCTTCCTCCTAGTATAACCATAATACCTGATGATTATGTTTTAGGGGGGGGGGGGGGGGGGGGGGATCACTGAAAATCACGGCACCCCGTCTTTAAAAAATCTAGCAGATGTACACGCTTGTATATCTGCTATTTTTTTAATAGCCAGCGCATAACATATGGATGAAGTGGTAAAAATGATTGTGATTGCTGTAGTAACACATTTTGCTGGGGACGCACTGCCTTACAGGTCCCTTTGGTTCCATCGTATAGCCCCTCTCATAGCTAACTGAACACTGAGGATTTTACAATGTAGGATTGGCGTCCTGGAGAAGATAAGAATCTTATCTTCTCCGGGACGCCCAATCTACATTGGGAGTCTGTGGCCTATAATGCAGATCAACCTGGGGGGAATTAAAAAGGCTTGAGAATGACTGATTTAACCCTATAAGACCGGGAACACATCGGTGTTTTTTTTTTATTTCTTTGGGCTATTCAAAAATAGCAGATCTACATGCTCATAGCGCGGCACCGAGTGCCACACTATGAGCTTGTAGATCTGCTATTTTGAAAAACTCAAATCTATGCTTCTGGGGTGTCCCTGGAACAACATATTTTGAGATAGGGGTCCACGATCATTTTGGGGGTCCTTGACATGAAAAAAGTTTGAAAAGATTTTTATTTTAATACCCCAGAAGCAAATAATTGAGTTAAAAATATATATATTCAAAGATTTGCACACATTTTCACGATTTTTCTAAAATAGCAGATCTACAAGCTCATTGCGCGGCACTCAGTGCCGCGCTATGAGCTTGTATATCTGCTATTTTTGAATAGCCCAAAGAAATCTTAAAATGACACACAGATGCGTTCACGGTCTAAAAGGGTTAAAACGAAGGGAGGGGGATCGGGAGGGGATGAGCCGAGATTCATGATGGTCTCATCACCTCGCCTGTTGTAAAACTGAAATGATACATCCAGTCCATTGGCTTTATTACACGATTAGGACTTCTAATTGAAATAAAATGTCACAATACACGGCGGCCCCGGGTGCCATCCGACGGCTATCAGACAGTAGATGATTCTAATTTAGATTTCCCCATTAAGTGTTTATAATACATTTATATCGTATTACAGCTCCGGTTTTATGGATGGGTCGTGGGTGTCATTGTGCGGTGCGTGACATTTGAGTTATAAAGCACATAGCAAGAGTTTCAGTTTCAATCAGCCAAGAGCTGGTTGAGGCGTGGACGACCGCTGCCACCAAGTGGTCTGTTGGTGCATTGCAGACACAAGCTTGTCTGTACGTGCTGGATAGGGAAGAGGGTGAGGGAGTTCTCAGGCGTTTTCAAGACACTGCTGGTTATTCAGCAGTGGTGGAAAAAGTACTCAAATGTTATACTTAAGTAAAAGTATCAATACTGTAATGTAGAAGTACTCTGTTACAAATAAAAATCCGGAATTCAAAATCTACTTGAGTAAAAGTACAAAAGTATTGGTATCAAAATGTACTTAAAGTACCCAAAAGTAAAAGTACTAAAATGTTTGAAAATAGCAGATCTACAAGCTCGCAACGCGTTGTGAGCTTGTAGTTCGGCTATTTTCAAATGGCCTAGGTATAAAACAGGGCTAAAGTGATTAATGTATGTTTTATAATATAATAATTTGTATCTGCAAAGTAACTAAAGTTTTCAAATAATAGTAGTGGAGTAAAAGTACAATAATATATATATATATATATAAATAAAAGACTGGGAACGCATCTGTGTCATTTTAAGATTTCTTTGGGCTATTCAAAAATAGCAGATATACTAGCTCAAGCTACAAGCTTGTAGATCTGCAATTTTTTGGAAAAATCGTGAAAGTTTGTGCAAATCTTTGAATATATAATATTTTTTAAAGCGAACATTTGTAACTCAAATCTTTGCTTCTGGGGGGTCCCTGGAACAAAATATTTCGAGATGAGGGTCCAAATACATGTCATTTTGGCGGTCCTTGACATGAAAACGTTTGAGAACCAATGATATAGCAACATACGTTTTTTGAAAACTGATTTAGAAGACATGTATTCTAAATCCTAACATTTCATTTTTTTTTTTAAACTATAAAACAATTGTATAATCGGCCTCAGGTCTTAACGAATTAACCATCAATTCATTTGCCAATTTGTACCGCATTTGTGCTCCAGACTCTATGCACTCAGGACAGAGAGGGCCCCAGGCAGCAGCCTCGCCCAGAGGGGGCCTCCCACCAGCGGATGGCGGCAGCAGAGGGCCTGTTGTCCAGCCCCATCCCTCCCATGCAGTTCCCCGACTTCGAGAGGAGCAGACGGCGGCAGACGGCCACTCCCGGGTCTCGGGAGCAGCAGCAGCAGCACGACATGGGCTCCCTCCTCCGCGTCACCAAGCGGTACAGGAAGCTGCTGAAGACCAGTCCCATGTTGTTGCAGCAGCAGCCGCCCAACAACAACAGCAGCAACAGCGCCTCCTCGCCGGCGGTTTCCTCCTCTTCCGCCTCGGGCTCCTCCTCCTCCTCCCTCCTCCCGCCGGAGAGCTGGAGCAGGCTCTCCGGCGTCCTGGAGGCCCGTCGACAGCTGATGAAGGAGATGTGCGCCAAGTACAAGAGCAGCATCTCCCGGACCATCACGCATCACCACGTGGCCAACGTCTTCGTGGAGGACAAGTACAAGCTGCTGTACTGCCAGGTAAGAGATAGTGGGACGATAATCGTTATTATCGTTTATCGTGTTAAAAAAAAAAAAAAACGCTCACGATAATCGTATCGCGGAGATTTTTTAATTTATCGAGACATTTTCCTCACTGGGATCAATTAAACTTTGCCGAGCTGCATATCCAGTACCACTTAAACCCTCTAGAATTGGTAAAACTTGCCTGTAAAGAACGTACTTTTTTGTCGCGTTGTGAGCTTGTAGATCGGCTATTTTTGGCAAATGTTCCACCCCAGACTATGGATGCTGGGGTTCAAGTTGGTAACAAAAGTGGCGTTTTAACACCTGCCTGCCAAGGACGTTTTATAACATCCTTTCAAAAAAAATCATTCTTTAAAAATTCCACAAGAGGGCGCTCTAACACAACTTAGGAATGATCCCTCGACACTGACAGAAGGAATGGACGGATGTGACGTCATCCCAAAGAATGACACTTCCGTCCACTCTTATGTTATCAGTTGTAGGAAAACACAGGATTTATTTTTTTTGGTTGGTGAAAACAAGTCTTATTCAACAGCCAGTAGCAACAAAATCGTGGTTACAATTTTTTTCGTTCTGGTGGATGGAGGAGACCCTCCCCCTCCCCCCAGACACCCATTGTTTACATCTGTTTACACACCGCGGCATCCGTGTAGTCAGGGCTGTTAGCAAAAAAAATTGGACACGGCTGACAAAAGCGCCCATTTTTTTCTACATGCTCTCCATCACCATAAGTTTCATTTTGGACGGGGAGCCACATCATCAAGATGGCAGAAGGGGGCCATCTTGGATTTCAAAGATGGCCACCATGTAATATCTATGAGTGCCAATATCTCGGCTTCCAAGCCACTTAGAAGGTTAATCTTGGTGTCAAAATATTTATTTTTGGGGTCAAGGAATTTGATAAAGCTATTGAGAATATCAGCAAGTGACTATTTCTGCCAATATTTGAACACTTGGTTCATCAATTAGTCAGGTCGCTTAGGTCCAGATGTGGACACAGCGAACAAAAGCACTAGATTCTTTCCACATGCTCCCCATCACCGTAACTATAAATATTTGGTAGGAGCCATATCATCAAGATGGCCGAATGCGGCCATCTTGGATTTCAAAGATGGCCACCATGTAATAGCTATAAGTGCCAATATCTCGGCTTCCAAGCCACTTAGAAGGTTAATCTTGGTGTCAAGGAATGCATTTAAGCTATTGAGAATACCACTTGATTTTTGTTTGTACCGAGATCAAATAAATATGTTCATTCTAGCAATGCATATTTACATCATGTTCATCTTTGTTAGTGGTAGGACACCTTTAAAACTGGATAACCTTGTATTTCTGTCGTGCATAAATGAAGCATTATGGTAACACCGGATCGTTGCTCCTCTCTCTCTGTAAGCATGCAGTAACAGCCTGATTTGGTTATATTAGCCTCCAGCGTGGATTGGAATGCTCTGTGAGATAATTATGGATCATCATCAGACATGTTTCACAAATGCCGGTGTGTCTTAAGACTATCTGACCTACTGAAACTTTTGCCACACTGTTTACAGTAGTTTACAGTAGAAAGGTTTTTCTTCAGTGTGCACACGCAGGTGTGTCTTCAGATTTTACATCTGTGGATGTAAAATGGTGTCTCTTCGGATTACCTAAGACACTAAAACTCTTGTCACATAGTTTACAGTGGAAAGGTTTCTCTCCAGTGTGAATACGCTGGTGTTTCCTCAGACTACCTAACTCACTGAAACTCTTGTCACATAGTTTACAGTGGAAAGGTTTCTCTCCAGTGTGAATACGCTGGTGTTTCCTCAGACTATCCAACTCACTGAAACTCTTGTCACACTCTTTACAGTGGAAAGGCTTTTCTCCCGTGTGGAGACTTTGGTGTCTCTTCAGATTACCTAAGACACTGAAACTCTTGTCACATAGTTTACAGTGGAAAGGTTTCTCTCCAGTGTGAATACGCTGGTGTTTCCTCAGATTACCTAACTCACTGAAACTCTTGTCACATAGTTTACAGTGGAAAGGTTTTTCTCCGGTGTGGACACGCTGGTGTGTCTTCAGGTGACTTATCTTATTGAAACTCTTGTCACACTGTTTACAGTGGAAAGGTTTCTCTCCAGTGTGAACATGCTGGTGTCTGTTCAGACTACCTGACTCACTGAAACTTTTGTGACACTGTTTACAGATGTGAGCTTTCTTTCCTTTGTAAATCGTCTGATTTTTCTTTACATCTTCTGGTTGAGTTAAAACCTCGGTAAACCGTTGATGACTTTGAGATTTTGGTGGGTCTGTGTCTCCTTGTTTCCGGCTGGTTACAGAGCTGACTATTTGCTGACGGGCCTCTGAGCAGATATGTCCATGCCTCAGCGTTTGGCGGTTGAGGTCGTCGTGGCTCGGATGAGACATGAAGGTACACTCAGAACAGGAGAGCTTAGTCTGGGAGGATTGGGACCACACTCCTCCCAGGAGTGGCGGCTCATGATCAGCGCTGCTGCTGTACATGGACTGTGATGGGAACAGAGTTGTAGGTTCTGTTGAGGCTGGAAAATGTGCCCTCTCTATCTCCCTGTATTCTTTGTCTACCAAAGTTCTGTATCCCTTTCTCTCACAACACGTGTGGACACACCATCTACTGGTCTAGAAGTGGAAGTCTAAAGTAACTTCACACCTCATATATCTGAGCAGAGCTTTGGTCTGACCTCACTCACAACATAATCGGTTGCCAAGCATGCCTAGCAACACCGATGTGTGCAGGATGCCGCCCCCTCCATAATTGGGCAAGAGTGATGTCATCAATATGACATCATCACCATGACGGCAGAGATCCACATCGAAGCCACGCCATGTGTTTAAGTAAATGACAATTTAAGTTAAGTTTGCGGTACAACACGATGTGGTTTAAAACATCTCACGAAGCTCAGCAACGGGTGATTATGACGCACCGCTCGTATCAGATATATTGCCAGAATGAACCAAATGTCCAAATCATGGCAGAAATAGTCACTTGTTGATATTCCCAATAGCTTTAATGAATTCCTTGACCCCAAAAACATATATTTTGACACCAAGATTGACCTTCTAAGTGGCTTGGAAACCGAGATATTGGCACTTATAGATATTACATGGTGGCCATCTTTGAAATCCAAGATGGCCGCCTTCTACCATCTTGATGACGTGGCTCCCCGTCCAAAATGAAACTTATGGTGATGGAGAGCATTATAGAAAAAATGTGGCGCTTTTGTCAGCCGTGTCCACATTTTCCTAAAATCTGGTCCTAAGCAACATGACTAGTGGGTCTCCGTGGATCGTCAATATAAGGTCAAAAACACTGTCATGAGGATGAAAAACTATGTTTTAATGCTGGCAGTCAATGTGTTTTAAGTATATTTAGATTATCGCGATAGTATCGTAAATCGTGATTACATTATGAAATGTTCATATGGTCCCATCCCTTCCCGCCACAGGTGCCCAAGGCGGGCTGCTCCAACTGGAAGAGGACCCTGATGGTGCTGGCGGGCCAGGCGCCCGACACGCGCAGCATCAAGCACGACACGGTCCACTACGGCAACCACCTCAAGAGGCTGGACGGCTTCGACCGCGAGGGCATCGCGCGCCGCCTGGACACCTACGCCAAGGTGGTGTTCGTGCGCGAGCCGCTGGAGCGGCTGGTGTCGGCCTACCGGGACAAGTTCGAGAACCCCAACAACTACTACCACTCGCTGTTCGGCAAGCCCATCATCGCCAAGTACCGGGCCAACGCCTCGCGGAGTGCCCTCGCCACGGGCAGCGGCGTCACCTTCCAGGAGTTTGTGCGCTACCTGCTGGACGTGCACCGGCCCGTGGGCATGGACATCCACTGGGAGCCCGCCAACCAGCTGTGCAACCCCTGCCTGCTGGACTACGACTTCATCGGCAAGTTCGAGCACATGGAGGAGGAGTCCGACTTCCTCCTCAGACGGACGGGCGCGCCGCGCAACCTCACGCTGCCCGATTTCAAGGATAGGAACCCTGGCGCTGAGCGGACGTCCGTGCGCCTCACGCAGAAATACTTTGCGCGGGTCAGCGCCTGGGAGCGCCAGCGGATCTATGACTTTTACTACATGGACTACCTGATGTTTAATTACACCAAGCCTTTTAAAGATTTATACTAATTTAGGACTGTGAAGACTTTTTCTTCAATTACAAATCAAACATTCCACCGTATTTACGCCTCATGATGACCACCATTCTAACCTGCACAGGGGACAGAAATACATACAAATCATAGGGATATATTTCAGTAAGGAAATTATGTCACAAAATTAGGTCCAATGGTTCGAGTAGAGTATCTATTGTGAATTGTGTGGCGTGTTAAAGGGGAGAACGTTTGTGTACTTATCTACGGTAATGTAGCATATATTCGGGGTCAAAAATTATGACACTTAATTCTAGTAAATTAGAGATTGTACTGAGTTAAAATGATCAATTGACCCATTTAGACTGGGAACGCATCTGTTATTTAAAGATTTCTTTGGGCTATTCAAAAATAGCAGATCTTGAATATATATATAACATTTTTGCTTCCGGGGGGTCCCTGGAACAAAATATTTTGAGATGGGGGGGGTCCACGGACAAATACATATAATTTTGGGGGGTCCTTGACATGAAAAACGTTTGAGAACCACTGATATTATAGCAACACATATAGTTTTTTCAACAAAAAAAAGGATTTAGAAGACATTTGTAGAATCCCCCAGAAGCAAAGATTTGAGTAAAAAAAACAATTGCTTTAAAAATATAAAGATTTGCACCAAGTTTTCACGACCTTTAAAGAAAATAGCAGATCTACAAGCTCGTAACGCGGCACCGAGTGGCGCGTTACGAGCTTGTAGATCTGCTATTTTTTTAATAGCCAAAGAAATCTCAAAATGACACAGATGCCTTCCCGGATTGAATCCATCAGCCACTATTGGTTGGCAGCGGACAGAAAAGTCAGTTCCCTTACCTTGACTATTAGGTAATGTTGGAATCTAACAACGCTGATGTAAAACTGCCCATACTGTCCTGAAATTAAACGTGCCTGTTGATCTCTAAGTTTGATGACTTGGCAAGGTATAATTTTGAAAATCGGGCCCCTAAATAGGCTTTATATCGTATAATGCATCATTTATACATGCACATCTACGGTATGTAATATTACATACATAAAAATACAGTGAATGGCCTGAGCCAATGATATTTTTAACAAATTGGATAGACAGCATTTTGTAAATGTGTGAAAATGTTGTGCATCTACTATTTGAACCGTGGCTGGCATCAATATACCTCAATATATATCAGTGCATACCAGTGGTGGAAAAAGTACTCGGATATTTTACTTAAGTAGAAGTAGCAATACCACAATATAAAAGTACTCTGTTACAAGTCAAAAGGCCTGTGTTCAAAATGTTACTTCAGTAAAAGTACCAAAGTATTGGCATCAAAATATACTTAAAGTACCAAAAGTAAAAGTACGAAAATGTTTGAAAATAGCAGATCTACAAGCTCACAACGTGTCGCATCGCGACGCGTTGTGAGCTTGTAGATCGGCTATTTTCATATAGCCTAGGTATACACTAGGGCTAAAGTGGTTAATGTGTGTTTTATAATATAATCATTTATATCTGCAAAGTAACTAAAGTTTTCAAATAATTGTAGTGGAGTAAAAGTACAATATTTGCCTCTGAGATGTAGTGGAGTAAAAGTAATAGTACTGAAAATTGGAAATACTCCAGTGAAGTAAAAATTGTACAGTACTTGAGTAAATGTACTTCGTTACTTTACACCACTGGTGCATACTAAAACATAATTCACGTGGTGTTCGGTCTGCATAAACAGTAACCTAACGGAGACACTATATTTGTGTAAGTGTGAAGTGCTGTGTGCCCAGCTTGAATTTGTATTGCACTCAGTAGCCTTTTTGTACCTCCAAAATGTCCGTCCTTCAGTAGAGACATGGGACATTCGGGATTACAGATAACTTGCTAGCAATGCTACCAGGCTTCCTTTATGCTTGTTGGCATAACAATCATTCCTTCTTACTGAAACCCTTTTACAACGAGAGACAGAAACAAGAGACAGATACAGTATATATATAGTTCAATATGACTAACATCACGACAGATTAACAAAACGTTTTTAAAAAAATAGATAGTTTGCATATAAAGTGATTATTACCCTATTTGTGTTTTTTCCTCAAAGCCCCACGTTTCCACGTCGATCAATTGAATCAGAAACCGTAGGTTCGTCTGACCCTCAGTTAACCCATTCAAGCCGGGAACGCATCCGTGTCATTTTTAGATTTCTTTGGGCTATTCAAAAATAGCAGATATACAAGCTCATGGCGCGGCACCGAGTGCCGCGCTACGAGCTTGTATATATATATATCTGTTTTTTTTTTTATCATGAACATTTGTGCAAATCTTTGAATATAAATATATATTTTTTAAGGTAACATTTGTAACTCATATCTTTGCTTCTGGAACAACATATTTTACAAATGTTCGCTTTAAAAAATATATATTCAAAGATTTGCACAAATGTTTATGATTTTCCAAAAATAGCAGATCTACAATAGCTCATAAAAATAGCTATAGACCATATTCACACGGCGACCATATTGGAATTTAACATTGAAAGTGCCCCCACCCGGGGTGGCTACTTTCATTGACTTCATAGAAACATGGCCGCCGTGTGAATATGGTCTATGAGCTATTTTTATGAGCTATTTTTGAATATAGCCAAAGAAATCTAAAATGGCACACGATGCGTTCCTGGTCTTAATGGAATAGCAGAAGATAGACTGTCAATACCCCATTACTCTTTATAAATACCATATCCACACAGCACTGTCTTTTGCGCTTTTTCTGACACTGACGTGTAAAACTGTACATTGGGCATTCAGATGACTATAAATATATATATATTTTTCTATGTATTTCTATATGGCTATATCCAGTGATTCATTCATTTTCGATGTCATCAACTGTTCATTGAGTAATACCATGATGAGAGTATTATAAGGACAACTTAAGTGTTCAAACATGAGATAGCCATCATTTGAAAAAGAAAATGTTACAACTGCTCATACAAACATGACTGACACATGTCAAATCAAATAAAGGGTGCTTTTAAGAGCTATTAGCCAATTTTAGTCCTTTTATTGAGGGAAAAAAAGCTGCAGAGATGGTGTAGATAAACTTCACTTGGCCTTCTTTCTCACAATGGCTAATAACTTACAGTATTTGCCTAATGTATACTTCGACTGCCATGTCGAACAACTATGTATGAACCAAGCAAGCTATATTATCTCCATTCACACTGACAGTACCTCATTTAAAAGGGACACACACACACACACACACACACACACACACACACACACACACACACACACACACACACACACACACACACACACACACACACACACACACACACACACACACACACACACACACACACACACACACACACACACACACACACACACACACACACACACACACTCTCTTTCTTGTCTGTGTATTTGTCAGCATTTGCCCTTGTGAGGAGAGAGAGAGAACAAGATAAAGAGAGAAAGCTAGAGAGAGTGAGTGTGTGTGACAGTGAATGAGTAAGACTGAGAGTGGGGCTGCTATGATGTTTTTTGTGGATCTTCCACACAGACGTAGTAGTTCTGGCTAACAGCCAACACACACACACACACACACACACACACAGGCGCGCGCACGCACACACACAGCTGAATGTCACTCTGAGCAGGGATCCTTAACAAGACGGTATCTCTATTTTTCTCAGCAATCAATAAGGCTGACACATAACCATTAGAACAGAGCAAAAACGCCCATATAGATTTTGAGCCAACAAACACAATTATGGTGGTGTTCAATTTGTGTCAGGTGGTGGGAGTGGAGTTTCAAAGACAAAATATAACACACATCCTCCGTGTTTGGTGCCGAGCCAAAATGCAAACAGCAGAATCATGAAAAAAACAAGGTGGCTCTTAACTCACTTTAAAATGCTCCAAGTCTGTTTTTATTCAACATTTTGACCTTGCGGTCTTTGTTGAAGTTAAAGCAAGAACATGAAATGACATCTTTATATGGAATACCCAAGTTGTGGACAAACAGTGGTGGAAAAAGTACTAAAATGTTTTCATTGTGGGCATGACCTTTGGCCAAGTGGAACATGACCTGTACTTGCCCGACGGGCAAGTGCCTCTGAGACCTTAATGTCAACCCCTGAGTGACATTCAACTATTTAAAAACAAACCCCCAAGACCATTGTGAAGGGAAGGTGGAGTGGAGTTTACCACAAAAGCTAAAGCTATTATAGCCATGCAAGTAAATGGTTTTGTAAAGAGTGGGTGTTATTTTCAATGGTGGATATCTCATATTGTAATGAAACTCCTCATATAATCACTATTTTATTAAACTTTTCTTTTTTTTTCTTTTCAAATGAACATATTAATATGCATATTACGGTAGTCATGATTTTTGACGGTATACTATGCTTTTAAGGTGGTTATTCTATGGAAACTCTTATCAGTGTAGTGCGTTGGCTTTTGCAAAAGAACAATATTACTGTACAATATACTACAGGTGATGTGGAGAGTTACTAACTCTCACCACAAGGAGCTCTCGCATAATTACAGTTAGAGCTGTCACCATCATGATATTTTAACTTGACCAATAATGGCGATTAACGATTTAATTGCGTTTTTGTCGTTGAACATTATGAATAAAAATTACACTTCTGTTTGGCTTTGAGGCTTCATGAACAAATAATTCACAGGGCAGATATGACAAATAACTTGGACATGACTGACATATTAAATAACTTTACACTTTCAAATGTTTTAAAACAATGGCGGAAATGCATCGCGACGCGTTGTGTAAGCTTGGAGATCGGCTATTTGAGCCTTTATATTTAAAAAAATATTTGAAAATGTATGAAAATAATATTTCAACAATTCTGACGATTATGCAAAGACAATAGGCTTTATGCACAGCAGCCATATTGGAAGGAAATTGGGCCTCTTCCTTACTTCCTTCACAAGTGTTACCGATGATACTAATGAAGGCTCTGTTCCATTTAGTGTAGCACAGTGGTTCTCAAACCTTTTAATTTATTTCAAAGATCCACATAACTCTGAGTGCACAAATGGAACCAAATGGACCCGTAAGGGTCCATTTGGTTCCATTTGTACACTCTCAGAGTTACACACCCGTAGTTAGGGTCCATTTGGAACCCCCTCGAGGAACCATGAGGGTCCCTGGACCACACTTTGAGACCCACTGGTGTAGCAGAGTGTTTCCAGTGAGCCAACATGCACAATATCATCACTCTGACTCTGTTTGACCAGAATGGAACAGAGCCTTCATTAGTATCATTGGTAACACCTGTGAAGAAGTAAGGAAGAGGCCCAATTTCTTTCCAATATGGCTGCTGTGCATAGAGCCTACTGCGATTATCTCAAATAATTGTGATTAGGCGTTTATGAAATAATTGTGACAGGCCTAATTTACATGTTTGCTGCCCTACAAAGCCAAAGAGCCGTAACTACAGCAGTGGTGAAACCGAGAGGAAATATAAACCGACTACAATGTTTATCTCCTGTCATGTTATACTGGTACAGAAGTCGATAAGTGTATTATTTAGCAGTATTTATGGGTATTTTGCTGACGACATATAAGCCCTAATCACGAACTTTGATCTTTTTAAAATCATGTAGCTGCTGCTGTTTGCCCCTGTATGAGTGTTACTTCTACACAGTACATCCTCAGTGTTCATTTAACTCCCAAGAAACCCTTAAAGGGCAAGACCCCTTTGGTAGAGATTTGGGTTGTGCGGTTACCTTGTCATCATGTAACTCCAAAGGTGGACAAGAAATGAAAAATAATTGCTCCACTGATTAGAAATTGATCATTCACTCATTGACTTACATTGTACAGTGAAACAGAACATTACCAAACCCAGTACTGTTTGTTTTTTTAATAAAAATGTCAACTTCCTGTTGATTAGGAAGAAAATCTGGACTGGATCCGCGCGCGGATCTGGATCCGGATCTTCAAATAGTAAAATCAACAGGAAGTTGACATTTGTATTCAAAAAACAAACAGTACTGCTTTTGGTGACTTTGAGAGCTGTTTCACCGTACAATGTAGGTCAATGAGGGGCATATTTTGAATTATCAATTTCTAATCAATGGCGCAAAGGAATTATTTTTGATTTCCTGTCCACCTTTGGAGTTACATCATGGCAAGGTAACTACGGGACCCAAACCTCTACCTAAGTGGTCTTGCCCTTTAACAGGTCCATTTGTACACCCCGAGTTAAATCAAGACTAAAGGATTTGACTATGTACAAAAACACTCCACCCCCCCACCCCCTGCTAATTGAAGTCTATTGTTGGTATATGGAAAAGTACAAAGATATATCAGAAAATATACACATATATATTTATGGTAACAAGTGAATGTATAACTGTTTTATTATTGGTGCAAAAGTGTATAAAAATACGATCTCAAGCCCTTTGCCTTATTTCACACTGCCAATCAAATGGTGTATTTCAGGAAGACATTCTTCAGGTGGTTGGTTTTCTTTCTGATGAGTGTCTAACAAATAAATTGTCTTTAGCATTGTGCGTCTTTTATTTCTCTCCAGATTAATGGCCTGTGATTCACTGTTATGTTTACTGTTATTCCAACTCACGACAATATTATACTGTGCAAGTAAGATTAAAAGGAAAACTGCATATTTTACACAATAATGTGCAAAGGTTTTAGGCACTCTAGATTTGACTTAGACAGTTATTTTATCTCTTCTGCATTAGCGTGTCAATAGGAAATATGTTTTGGATATTTTTTTTTATTGCTTTTTCAAAAAGTGAAATATTACATTAACATAAATTCTCTTAAAGCCCAAAACCCAAACATCTCCCCTGGTCGGGGGGGTTCATTCTTTTTGGAAGCGGCTTTAACCCTTGCCCCATGACTGAACTTACATGAGCATAGCAACAACGTACACCTCAGTGGTGTAAAGTAACTAAGTACATTTACTCAAGCACTGTACTTAAGTACAATTTTGAGGCATTTTTTACTTTACTGGATTATTTCCAATTGTCTGTACTTTTACTTCTACTCCACTAAATCTCAGAGGCAAATATCGTACCTTTACTCCACTACAATTATTTGAAAACTTTAGTTACTAGTTACTTTGTAGATTTTGATTATTATTACATTACCCACTTCAGCCCTATATACATTTCGGTCATTTGAAAATAGCCGATCTACAAGCTCACAATGTGTCGCGATGCGACGCATTGTAAGCTTGTAGATCTGCTATTTTCAAAAGATTTTACCAGGGGGGCCCAAGCTAAATTAGTTAGCGTCACAATCATTTCAACCACTTCAGCAATGTTTTATAGTTATACTTTGGCTATTCAAAAATAGCAGATCTACTAGCTCATAGCGCGGCGCTATGAGCTTGTAACTTGTAGATCTGCTTTTTTTTTAAACATTAAACAAAGCAAACATTTTTGGCACCATTTTTTTTATTTGATGGGGGGGTCCACGGCCACATACATATCAATTTAGGGGTCCTTGACATGAAAAAGTTTGAGAAACACTGGACTAAAGCAAACTGAGTGCATCAGACGAATGACACAACGAGCACGACTAATGCCTAATTTATCTTCCGTCATACGATGGTCCCGCACGCCGAAACTAGTTTGACTATTTTAGGCTGTTTTCATCGGGCGATGCTGCCGTATACGACAAGGTATAAATCAGGCTTTATTAGCTTCAATATGGAGATGTCCCTCAGCGCCATTATCACAGAAAGGTTCCTTGCAGGTTTGGGGCTACACTACATCTCTGCAAAATGGACATGGAGATTTGGTCAGAATGAGTCGTCTCTCTCCTTATAGTCCAGGCTGATTCTTATCAATTATGCAGCACCATCAGGGAGGCGTCTGATCAGTCCCAAATTCATCCATTTCAGAAGCCCTTCAGCGCCACTTGGAGCCACATCCATCATAATATGGCATCTTTGGTGTTGTCTCTCACATGAATTACATTTGCATAAAGTCAGCTAGTATCCTTGTAGACCAGGGGTCTTCAACAGGGGGTCCGGGACCCCTAGGGGGTCCTCAGAGCTACTATAAGGGGTCCGGCAAATCTTTGTGTGATAGGATTTAGTTTTTTTACATTAACCACTTGAACCCTAGAATTCCTTTTCTGAGGGGAACATTAGCCGAAAATAGCCGATCTACAAGCTCTCAACGCCTCGCGCTGCGAGGCGTTGAGAGCTTGTAGATCGTCTATTTTTGGCAAAGAGGCTATAGGTGTAGAGGGAAAAGAGCAGACTAAGTTTAAAAAATAACTTTAATCTGAAACACAATTTTATACAATATAGAGTAGGGGGTCCCTGCTTCATCACTCTCTCAGCTAGGGGGTCCTTGGCCTGAAAACATTGAAGACCCCTGTTGTAGACTAATAATGCATTTGTGATACATTTCAAACAGCTATTATATTGTGTTACAGTAGGTGTACTTCCTCAAAAGTCCATTAGCAAGGATATATTATTAAAAAATATCACACCTGCTCATACAAACATGACTGACAGAAATCGAATCAAACTAGAAAAGTGTTATGAGAGTGTTATGTTATGAGAAACCCTCCTAGTAGCTGCCCCTCCATTTTTCCACTTTTTCGCTTGATTATGTTTATTTACATACATTCATTTCAAGTTTTCCCCCTACATTTTATGATCCTTTATCCTTCTTGATCCTTTATGGTTAGCTGACTATGGGTGGGTGTGGTTCATATAGTGTACAGTTGTGTTATATTAATCCCTGACCATAAAGTTCAAATAAAAAGGCATTTGAAGGACAGAAATAACAGTGTGTAAATGTCCCTAGGAGAATTGGTGCCGTTTCAAAAGCAAAGGGTGGTCACAAACCCCTATTTGTTACTATACCTTTCAGGACGGGAACCCCTTTTGGGGTTCTTGTTGCTATGTACAGTATATAGCAACATACATTTGTTGTAATATTTGAATAAATATTTGACGTTTTTCAGAAAACTTAGGTCAGGATTTAGAAGCCGAGAAAACTACTTTATTAGGGCGCGCTCTCACCAAAAGTTGTCTGGCCGCTGTTAAACGCAGGTTGTGCGCGGCCACAGTTTTTTGCAGCCAGCGGATTAAAAAAAAACGCTGTGACGCACCTGTCACTCACATTCAAGACCGTCCCCGTAGCCCGCACCGCCTTCTGCCTTGACGTTGCCAGGCAACCACTGACGCACATCAGCATCTGTCACTTGCTTTCAAGCCCCTCCCTCCCCGTTGCGTTGCCCGTAGACTAGCTTTGTCTGTAGCCCGTCCACGTTGCGACTTTATCGAGTTTATTAAACTTTATTATAGGATGGACAGGCGGATGGCACTTGCCCTTGCATTATTGGAAGGGGATGAGATGCAACAGCAACAAGCTAAAAAAAATGATTTTGGGTTCATGACACTCTCCTAAAAAGGAAAGAACAAGGGGATTACTGGGGATTGGTCCAAGAGCTTCGCTTTGACGATGAACGGTTCAGATGGTATTTTAGATTGACGCCGAACCAGTTTGACGAACTCTTGTCAATTGTTGGACCCACCATCACAAAAGAAACCACCAACTACATTGAGCCAATTGGTCCCGGTGAGCGGCTAAGCATTTGTTTGCGGTAAGTCAAAACCTGTCGAAAATAGCCGATCTACAAGCTCACAACATGATGCTATGCCTTTAGCCCTGGGCGCTACTTGTTCCTGTTTTTTGAAAGTTTTACATTTACAACCACTACATCTACTTAAACGTTCAGATTTCAAATAAAAAGTGCTCACCCCCCGGCCACATATGTTAGAAGTTAAAGCGCATGGGTCTAAGTACCCGTAAATTCTGTATTGTTCAATAAAAAGCTTTTTAATCCGATCGCCGGCCATTTTCTTCGAATTTTCTCCATATGCTTTCAACTACGGGCCCGTATCGGTTGGAAGGTGTATTGCACTCCGATACATTATTAAAAAAATAAACAATACATAGAAAATGGCTGCCGATCGGATTAAAAAGCTTTTTATTGAACAATACAGAATATTCGGGTACTTAGACCCGTGCGCTTTAACTTGCAACATCCGTAGCCGGGGGTTCAGCACTTTATATTTGAAATCTGAATGTTTATGTAGATGTAGTGGTTGTAAATGTAAACATTTCAAAAAACAGGAACAAGTAGCGGCATGACTTTTGTGACAGACGAGCGTCATGTGAGTTTGTTCATCAGCTATTTCAGAATAGTAGAAATAGCAAAAGGCATTGGTTAATGTATGTTAGTAACATTTTCTATCTACAAAGCCCTATTATCCCTTGATGATGGGTGATGCAGGTGACAGCTTAGTAATTTTAATAATTAAATCAAAATAATAGTAAATACTAGTTTGCCTATAACCTGACTCTTCTGAGTGAAATAAACGCCAGTATACCCTTTCTATTCTAACCACAACCCCTTCTTACATTACAGATTTCTGGCAACTGGAGATTCATATAAAACACTAGCCTTCAACTATAGAGTTGGATTTTCAACTGTGGTGGCCATAATTAAAGAGGTGTGTCAGGCACTCTGGGCATGTCTTGTGGCGCAATATATGCCAGTTTCTGGACAGCAAGAGTGGAGAGCCATTGCTGAGGACTACCAAAACATGTGGAATTACCCAAATTGTGTTGGAGCAATTGATGGGAAACACATAATTATTCAATCCCCAAATAACTCGGGCTCACTATATCACAATTATAAAGGGTCCTTCTCCATTGTCTTGCTGGCTGTGGTTGATGCCAGGTATCGCTTCAGAATAATAGATGTTGGTGCATATGGAAAGAACCCTGATGGAGGTATCTTTTGTTTTTCTTATTTTTCATTTTTAAACAGTTTATATGATGTTCTGCATAGTAGTGTATATCTGCCTGTAATTTAATGTCACTATGAATTGAGTGCAAAAGGACCCCAATTGAAACAAGCCATTGGCTTTCTTTTAATCCTATGTAGTTGACCTTGTATTTGAACTGTACTTTCATGTGCTTTTTTCTGCAAACTTCTAAATAAAGTATTCAATCAATCAGGTACACTGGCATCTTCAGCCTTTGGCCAGGCTCTGTTTGACAATGGCCTCGACCTTCCACCAGACACACCTCTTCCAGAAGCTACAGAAGCAATCATATGCCCTTTGTCTTTGTGGGAGATGAAGCATTTCCCCTGCGCAGGTTTGTTTCATGTGACTTGATCCATGCTTGACTTGAACCATGTTGGCACTTTTAAGGTGCATTGTTTTGCTTTTAAATTGATGACAATACAATTATCTCTCTATCTATCTAGGAACCTGATGAGGCCGTTCGCGAAGCCATCCTCTGGGCTGCTGTCATTAAAGCACAGGATACACAACTATAGACTGTCTCGAGCCCGGAGGATGGTGGAGTGTGCATTTGGTCTCCTAGCTGGACAGTGGCGTGTCTACACCAGAGTCCTTAGTGTGTCACCTGACGTTGCAGAGGATGTTGTGAAGGCAACCTGCATTTTGCACAATTACCTCCGCTGGCACTGTGATGATGAGCACCCCAGCAGCACAGCTATGAGTGCTGAGCCTTCACCTGCAATGCAGGACATAGGCCAAGTTCATGACAACAGCTCAGCAACTGAAGCTCTGGCTCTGAGAGAGAACTTTGCAACCTACTTCTCCTCCTCTGCCGGTGAAGTGGACTGGCAATATCACTCTGTTAACCCTGTAGTGTGATTATCTGTCTCACCTGTCTGTTCCTCTGTCTGTCTCTCTGCCTTTCTGTCTTTCTACTCCAGCCACTCCCATATTGCATGCCATCTCACTTCAATCCCAGTTACTCACCTAGCTCCTCCTTGACCATAGCCCACCTGTGGCCACTTCACTAATCACCTTGTTGCCTACATAAATGGACTCAGTCTGCACACTCCCTACCAAATCCTGAACATGTTGTCATTATGTGTTTGTGTTGGAAGGTCGTCATTATCCTGCCTTTTATGTAAGTCATACTTTGTAAAAAATACTACTGGACTTGACCTGCCTAGTCTCCATCTGCTTTTTGCTCCTTAAGTCTGACACTGTACACTTAGTTGTATGTCAAGTAGTGAAAATGGCTGATCTAATGTTGGCCTATTATCTCATTTTCAGAATAGGGATGCTAGGGTTCATGTTGTTAACATACCATCAACCACAGAAGTAGGGGACCAGTGGGGGACCCCGATTAGCAAAGTATATAGGACAACGGTCTTCAATGTTTTTCATGCCAAGGGCCCCTTAGCTGAGAGATGAAGCAGGGACCCCCACTACAAATCGAGGTGCAGAGTTAACCTTTTCATAGATAGCCATAGACTTGTTTGACAGCACTATCATCAGTGTTTGAATCATTTAACCACTTAAACCCTCAATACTTTGTAAACTTGACCTTTGGCTCTGTTCTTGGTCTGCTGTTCTCCCTCTACACCAAACCCTTTGCTGAAAATAGCTGATCTACAAGCTCACAACGTCTCACAGGAGGCGTTGTGAGCTTGTAGGTCTACTATTTTTGTCTAAAGTTATCCTCAGAATAGGGATGCTAGGGTTCAAGTGATTATTGTGAATGTGGTAACTCTGAGGACTCCCTAAGGGTCCTGGATCCCCTGTTGAAGACTCCTGATATAAGATTGACTATTAAGAATGGTGATTTGTTGAAATATGAACATGAGCTTCACATTTGATGTGATGTGGACTACAGTTCCTTCACATCAACTGTGAAGCTTATGTTCAAACAATCATGCCATTTTAACATACTATATAGTGTTGAAACAATTTGTCTTCAGAGCATGCAGTACAATTAAAAAAATGCATATCCTCAAAGCTGCGTGTATACAAACTGCATGATTATAGTTAACTGTGTCTTGTCAACAGTTACATAATGACAGGTATAACACAAAGACAGTTTGCCTAAGAGCATGCTTTTATTATTATTTATACAATGGCGTCATCCTGAGGCTGAAACTCTGCTTCAACGACCAGCTGCATGATTTTAAGCTTGAGCTCTGCCCTCGTTTTTGGAGCCATCCTCTTGCAGGCAGGGACCAAGCTTAAGAAGAAATATTCGTCCTCATCTGGTGTCTTGTTGACCGCCTTGTGATAGTCGCTCATCGGTTGCTCCGTTGCATGTCTAGGACGTTTGCTGGTGGAGGGTTGGGCGGTCATCACAACACTGGGTGGGGCACTGGAAGGCCGGGCAACGGTGTCCACAGCCTGGTATCTAGTGGGTGGGGCACTGGAAGGCCGTGCAAAGGGGTCCACAACCTGGGATGATGTGAGATAAACCTTTACTTGGGGATATTTGAGTGTTAAAGCAGCAGAAGAAACAAGGTTGAAAGCACAGTGTTATCAATACATGATGTGTAGAGTGCCTTACATACCCTGGTTGTAGCAACAGGGTTTTCAAAGGGTTCCCGTCCCATATGGTATGAGGCCCCCCACCCACCTTGGCTGAAGGTCTGTGGAGCCTAGGCATGAAAGAAACTACATTAAATGTACTGATTTGTGGCGACATTTTGGTGTTAAAGCAGCAGAAGAAACTAGGTTGAAAGCACCGTGTTATCAATACATGATGTGTAGAGTGGCTTACATACCCTAGTTGTAGCCACAGGGTTTTCAAAGGGATCCCGGCGTTCCATGTCATGTGAGGGCCATCCACCTTGGTTGAAGGTCTGTGGAGCCTAGGCATGATATGACAAAAAAAACTACATTAAATGTACTGATTTGTGGAGACATTTGGGTGTTAAAGCAGCAGAAGAAACAAGGTTGAAAGTAGTACAGTGTTATCAATACATGATGATGTGTAGAGTGGCTTACATACCCTGATTGTAGCCACAGGGTTTTCAAAGGGATCCCGTCCCGTATAGTATGAGGCGCCCCGTCCACCTTGGCTGAAGGTCTGTGCAGCCTAGGCATGATATGACAAAACTAAATTAAATGTACTGATTTGTGGAGGGAAATTCAGGTGTCATAACAACAGATGTACAGTTGAATGTAACGTGAGTGATGTGCAAGTGTGCAGAGTGGTTCACTTACGTTAGCTCTAGATTCCCCAGCCATCTGCTGGTCCGCTTCCTATAAGAATATAATGCACCATTTAAACATCAGGGAACACATCTTCAACCAAAGACCTCTACACAGACCCTGGAATGTTGGCCTACCTCAACAACAGGTTCAGGATCCTCCTGACTATCCTGCCAGTCCTGGGACTGGCTGCTGTTTGGGTCCACTGATGCCTGAGAGAAGTTGGATGTCGTGGGCCTGTCCAGCAAATGTGGCTCCAAAAAACTAAGAATAGCCTTGTGGCACCACTCCTTCTTCGTCCCTCCTTCTGACCCACTCTTTTTGTTCTTCTCCTCATTTCTTATTTTATTATAGTGGTCTCGCAGATATTTCCATTTCTCTTTGCATTCCTTAACTAAACAAGATAAAATAATTTTAGTTGACTGCTCTCTAATAAAATAAAAACTATATATTACCATTACTATAAATTAACATATATAATATAACAGGATATAACAGGATGTGTGCAGTTCAACATTACCGTATTAAGGCAACTACAAACGACAGGCTAGTTACTGTTACTGTATATGCAGTATTACACTAGACAAAAAATTGTCTTTGCACTTTCACACTTGGGGTCCGTACATCTACACGTTCTGATTTAACATATAAAGTACTTACTTACCCCATGGCCAAGGATGTTACAATTATGTACGGGCCCTCAGAAGTATCCGTATCTTCTGTATTTTAATAGCATTTTAATCCAATCAGTGGTCATTTTCTCCGTATGCTTTCAACTGCGCGACCCTAGCGGTTGAGAGGTGTATTGCACTATTGGTACATTATAACTCTATGGGAAAATGGCCACCAATCGGATTAAAATGCTTTTTATTGAACAATACGGAAGATAGAGGTACTTCTGAGGGCCAGTACATGATTGTAAAATCCGTGGCCGTGGGGTAAGCACTTTATATTTTAAATCTGAATGTGTATGTAGATGTACGAACCTCAAGTGCAAAAGTGAAGACTGTTTTTAACTAACAAGGCTATTAAATATATTGTTAGAGTAATATTATTACACTAAATATATTATTACACTAACCTGAAGCCTTTGCGACCGCACTGACTTGTAACCAGGCCAGTTCTTTAATGTCAGTCATATGGAACTCTTTCATGGTCAAATCATAAAGTACTGGGTGAGATGCAACAGCTACAACCAGTTGGTCCACTGAGAGCACCATGTTGCTTCCTGAGTCTTGGGACGGTCCGCCTTCGACTCACCCGATTGGAGTGAGTCCAGCAGTTTTATACTTCCAATGGACAAGTCGCGTAGAGCAGATAAACGCAAGGTCTGCGCGACAATCAACGCACTTTTATTTTACCTCTGGGGCAGAATCTGCCAATGCATTGTCAATGTAAATGCGTGGATTCACGCAAGAGCGGATCTTTCCGCCTGTCACGCAGACCTTGCGTTTATCTGCTCTACACGACTTGTCCATTTGAAGCAGAAAACTGCTGGAGGCGGGAGCTGATTTTCCCCCTCTGTCCAATTGGGTGAGTGGAAGGCGGACCGTCCCAAGACTCAGGAAGCACCATGGTGCTCAAGGCAGCAGGCGGTGCGGGCTACGGGGAGGGTCCTGAAAGTGAGTGACAGGCGCGTCACTCCCGTTTTTTAGAATCCGCTGGCTGCAAAAAACTGTGGCCGCGCACAACCTGCGTTTAACGCTAGCCGACCATGTTTTGGTGGGAGCGCATATAATTATGTGCAAAAATATAGTCCCATAAACTACCAAAATACCAAAAGGGTGTGGACTAAATTATTATTATTATTTTATTATTATTAGAAAATTACGTTAAAGGGATAGGTTTAAACTGAGAGTTGTACAGTACAGATACAAACAATACACAGGAGTATTGTCTGTATCTGTATGTTTTCGAGCCCGTTACATAATAAGACCGTTGAGTTGAGTGCACCATTCCATTTAAATTGTCCAGTACAACCACATTATTCTTCTATTGTTGCTTACTGTGCTGGAGTTGTGGGGCGCATCATAAGCAATCAGTGTGGTACGGATGTGGACAGTGGTGGAAGAAGTACTCAGATATTTTACCTAAGTAAAAGTAGAAATACCACAATATAAAAATACTCTGTTACAAGCAAATGGCCTGTGTTCAAAATGTTACTTGAGTAAAAGTACAAAGGTATTGAGATCAAAATATACTTTAAGTACCAAAGGTTTAAGAACTAATGTTTGAAAATAGCAGATCTACAAGTTCACAACATGTCGCATCGCGTCGCGTTGTGAGCTTGTAGATCGGCTATTTTCAAATAGCCTAGGTATAAAATGGGCTAAAGTGTTTAATGTATGTTTTATAATATAGTAATTTATATCTGCAAAGTAACTAGTAACTAAGGTTTTCAAATAATTATAGTGGAGTAAAAGTACAATATTTGCCTCTGAGATGTAGTGGAGTAGAAGTAAAAGTATTGCAAATTGGAAATACTCTAGTTAAGTAAAAAGTAACAAAAAAATTGTACTTACAGTAAGTACGGTATTTGTACATGTTGCTTTTTACCACTGGATGTGGATGTGAAAGCAAGGACAGGCAAGGACAGCCTTTCTACTGCTCAAGAACATCTGGCACTGCTCTATACAGCATCAAAGAAAAATAAGAATCTTCAACTCAAATGTAAAATCAGTCTGTCCTGCTTTCTAGGGCAGAGACATGGAGAATGACAAAGACCACAATAAATAAAGGGCAAACGTGTATCAACAAATGTCTCAGAAGAATCCTGAACAGTGGTGTAAAGTAACTAAGTACATGTACTCAAGTACTGTACTTAAGTAAAATGTTGAGGTACTTTTTACTTTCTTCATTATTTACAATTTTCTCAATATGTTTTACAATACTTTTACTCCTACTCCACTACTTCTACTCCACTACACTATCATTTTGGCCATTTGAAAATAGCTGCTTGTAGATTTGCTATTTTCAAAAGATTTTTATACATTTGAAAACTTGTGAAATGGGAAATTCTGCATAAAGAGAACTTTCTACTTTTGGTACTTTAAGTACATTTTGATACCAATACTTCTGTACTTTTACTCAAGTGCATTTTGAATTCCGGACTTTTACTTATAACAGAGTATTTCTACATTGCAATATTGATACTTTTACTTAAGTAAAAAAAAAGCTAATCATTTTTCCACCACTGATCCTGAATATACACTGGCCAGACAAGATCAGCAATAACGATCTATGGATGGAGACAAAACAACTCCCAGCAGCAGACGGAACTGGGACGAAGAAGATGCAGATGGATGGGGCACACAGTGTGCAAACCAGTGTCAAACACCATCAGACAGGCTCTGAATTGGAACCCTCAAGGGAAGAGTAACAGAGGCCGGCCCAAGAGACAGGGTTACACCTGGTCGCAGATAGAGAGGAACGCCAGTGTGACCCAGAACTCCGGAGGTCGACAGCCTACAGTATACCCCAGTAAGGGGTGTCAGACGTAAATGAAATGTGCAAGAGATTGGGGTTAAATGCCTTGCTCAAAGGCTTTGTCATAATTGACCAGGAAATCTTCTGATTGAAATGACATTGAGGTGGTTTCAATGATAATACTGTAGGCCAGGGGTCGTTAACCTTTTTGACATGAAGTGCCATGTTTTATTATTATTATTTTCTTGATAGTCAGTGTGCCATATCAACGTTATGTTTAATTTTGACACCACATCAAAATATGATATTTCCAACAGATTTAGATTTCTCCTTATTTTGAAATATTTTCTTTCACGTCAGGAGATTGTACGATCATTAGACTCAGAGCAATAACCCACCTATCTCCCTCCCCAGTCAGAGTATGTATGAATGTAGAATTATGTGCAGGATGTAACTTTTTTTTTAAATATTTTAAACCAAAAAACCTCTTTCACACACTTATGCCATTGATTACCCTCCCCTGTGCCAATGTCGGCATAAGGTTGCCTACCCCTGCTGTAGGACACGCACGCACGCACGCACAACTGTTGAAGCTGGTTTCGACCACATAGAAATGCAGATTTGTCTCTGCCTAGGCTACAAAGAACAGCTGGTCAGAGCCACAAATAAATAGACAAACAAGACAGTCAAACATACAGATAAATAAATAGATTGCGTGCGTGCACACATAATGAATACATAAGTAAATTAAGTAAATGCGTGGTGACATGCAACAGCAGTGTGTTGCCAGCCATGTATTAATACACCCATGAATGCACACAGCTGTCTCTCTCTAGAGATTAACCCAGAAATGTATTTCATATTAATATGCCTAATCAGAAATAGCAACCACAATGTTGCAAATTCTCTTTGTTACAATTTCCTCAGCTCAGGCAAGATTGTTTATAACGTTGCGAGAGTCACTCGGTTAAATGCTACTTTCTTGTATTTCTGTTCGGTAAACCCTCAAGATGATCCAGCGGGCAAAGTATACTCGCTCCCCTCAAAGCGCGTCAACATTTCCTTGCTAACGCTAATGAGGTGCAATGGATGGGCTTTTGTTCTTTTGTTTTTCCCAAAACACAGTTTTAACCTCCCCCCAAAGCGCTCCCGGAAAAGCAGGCCTACAGTATATCGAAGCAGTTGTGGAAATGAGGCATGAGCGCTTCATCAGATTTACCCTTCAAACTCTGCACGGTGATCAATCTGATCACACAGGCGCACACAACACAAGCAGATACATACACACACACACACAGATGGAAAATCTATGATTGAGCAGTAACAAAATTTGCATTGTTTTTATACAATCTCCTCCCATTAGTTTTCATACAGTAACAAAACCAAATCATATTTCATCAAATGTCAGGGTACCCCTCTTATTTAGAGGCCAGCCAGGTTGATTTTCTCCCTTTAACATAAGTCCTTCTTTGTTTTGTGTCAGAGCCCACGCAAGAGTATCTTTCAGGAGGACAAACATCTAATAGGAAAGCTTACATTGATAACGTTTGTTTTACCAGAGCATCGGCAACGTGCAAAACAATCCGACAGAAGCAAAATGACAAGTGGAAGACGTTGTTGGCTTGTCTGTGTGTGAAGGACATGCAAAACTTCATCGCCGCGGGGGATACAGTACGTGCTTCCCCCCCAAACACATCAGCCGTCCTCCCATTTGGTTATAACCGTCCTGGCCTGCTTACCAACAAGCTGTTCTTTCTGGGAACGGGGCCCCGATGCAGCATTTGGCAAGATGAAGAAACAGAGCCTACTGATAATGTCAGCATTATTTCTGAGAGACGGGAGGCTTTGTGAAGTATGGATTTAGCCCATTATAACCGGGAACGCATCTTGTGTAACCACTTTGACCATTAGTTTATACTTTGGGCTATTCAGAAATAGCAGATCTACAACCTCGTAGATCTGCTATTTTTTGAAAAATCTTGAACATTTGTGCAAATCTTTGAATATATATATATTTTAACTCAAATCTTTGCTTCTGGGGGGTCCCTGCATGGAACAAAACACTTTGATGGGGTCGGTGGCCAAAAACATAGTTTTGGGGGTCCCCGACATGAAAAAGTATTTTGTTCCACAGACCCATTTTTACCTCAAAGATTTGAGGTAAAAATGTTCGCTTTAAAAATATATATACTGATATATATATATATATATATATATATATATATATATATTCAAGATTTGCACACATTTTCACTTAATTTTTTCCTCAAAACTAGCAGATCTGCAAGCTCATACCGCGCTATGAGCTTGTAGATCTGCTATTTTTGAATAGCCAAAGAAATCTAAAAATGGCACCGATTTTTTCCCGGTCTTAATGGGTTACCAGAGGGTAAGCACTAGTCTGTTTGATGGGATATTTCGCCCGTATCTTGCAGTAAGCGAGTATAAGGTCATATCGTGGTTACAGAAAACCGTGCCAAAACCAATGTGTCTGTATCTGCTGAAGTGTCCTTGACTTCAGAATGAGCCTTTCTCTACAGTACTGTGGGGCTGGTTCTGTGTTGTACAAACGGGAGGCTATATAACAGGATTTCAAAGCACCACACCTGCTGTTTTGCCTCTATAGTATATACAGTGAGGCAAAACAGCAGGTGTGATGCTTTGAAATCCTGTCATAAAGAATCAACTTTGAACGTCATGAATGGATAGGGAGTGCGGTATCGTGTATAATATTGTTTATAGCCACATGATGGCAGCACTGCATCATCCTGAAGTATAACTGACACTGCTTTTCAAATCAATGCTACCCCAAAGTGTATGCACAAGCACATAATATGACATTGTCTCCATCATACCCACTACACGGTAAAACCTTCAGCGTTAATGTATCCATTCGTTACTCAGAGTGTACAAATGTAACCAAATGGACTTGCACGCTCTCAGAGTTCAATTAAAAACTCAGATTTTACAGATGCCAAATTTTCTAGCCTTCATTATGCTTGTGTTCTGACAGTAAAACGCCCATGAAAATTCCCAGCGCCAGCTCTAATTACGGTATACGGGGCTGGCATTGACATGAATTATGCAACAGCTTTAATGAACTTGAATCAATAAACACAGGATCTATAATTAAGCCAGTCACGCACGCTGGTGGGCAAAGAACAGATCTTTAACCTTGAGGCTACGCTGCTGTCTGTATCTCCACTGTGTTGTGTTGGCAAAGCTGCTCGGAGCTGTCAGACACACATTTGGCCGATAAAGCGATGCTTCTGTTGTTCAGTGTGTCTGTGGAAATGCTACTTTCTCCCCCCAATAACATCATCGTGACGTATTGTCGATGTATTTTTAATGTAGAAGCACATTTAGGGCCGAGGTGAAACATCTGGGACAGACAGAGGGTATAGGAGTGGAAGGTAATGTTCAGAGGAGACAGGGATAAAGACAGGATGGAGGACCGGATGTAACCTGACTGGTGCCGGTACACAAGTACCGTAGTCAGTGGTGGAAGGCCACTCTCAGAGTGTACAAATGGAATACCTATAGGCCTGTCACAATTATAACATAATAGTCTAATCGTGATTATTTGAGAAAATCGCAATTATTTTTGCATAATCGTTTCCAAGGTGAAAAAGGCTCATACATTTTTAAACATTTTCAAAAATAGTGGAAATAGTAGATCTACAAGCTCACAATGCGTCGCATCGCATTGCGAGCGTGTAGATCTACTATTTCCACTATTTTGTAACAAATTGTGAGAAAACTTTAAATATGCTGTATTTTGGCCATAATACAATATTTATTTTGATATTTGTCATTGTCAGTCATTTCTTTGTGTATTTACGTTTTTTTGTCATATATGCCCTGTGCAACTTTTGTTTACAAGGCCTAAAAGTCACACAATTAAATCGCTAATCGCAATTATTTGTGTGACAATTAATCGTCAACAATCGTGACAGCCCTAGGAATACCTCAGTATCGACCACGGTATCAACCGATACGCAAGTTATGGGTATGGGGAAGGAAAAGATGGCATCGGTACATCTCTAATATGCAGGAAGGTGGGCCTCCGTCTGAAGTTGGAACGCAAAGAAGACTTTTGTGACAACCTTTGTTGCCAAATACAACCAAGGCTCAGACTTAAGGCGGCATATGACCTGTATGAGGGGCCACAATTTGTATTAACTATTTTTCATAATCCAATATATTGCATTGGTGTAGCACTAAGCAGTAAACTTAAGTATACTGAGATAATACATAGTAAGCAAGTTGGTCTCAGTTAGATTTAATATGGTAGATTTTAATTAGTAATCGGCATCACTCAGGTGCACTTACAATGTTTTATAAACAACTGGCTATAGAAAAATACAAATTCAATGAGGTGGGCACCATGTAAAGATACAGCATGACCTCAGATCCTCATCCAAGGATAAATGATGAACACAAAGCTGCTCAGAAAGAGTGTGACTGTGTGAAGGAGTATCCTACCTCCACAGGCATCATGTTAAACAACCAACAACAGCAAATACAACCACCTCATAATGTAAGGTGGTGTTAGCATTAGACAACACATCAAATATAACACCATTAGTCCATTAGTGCAAAGCAGCCTTCCTCTCTCACACATCATGTCATCACAGATTAAAGCAGCAACACAGGGACATGAAAACAGGAAACACGTTTAACTAGATAGAACATCAGAGAAGTGCAAAACAGCTGACCATGCACAGGTAATGCTGACACACACACACACACACGCACTTGAACTTACTCTGAATGGAGCTCTGTCGTTCTCCCTCTGTCAGGTTGAAGGTGTTGAATCTTCTCATCAGAATAAGATGCTTTTCAAAGGCTCAATGGGCGGTAGTGACGGGGCGCATGTGGTGAAAACCGGTATTACACTCAATGTAAACAAGAAGTAAACGAGGGGGGTAATGGCGTTCGGCCACAGACGGGATTAAAACACTTCTTTATTGGAAAATACGGACTAATACGTTGCACAAAGAAACCGAAGGGCGAGTTAACATTTGGGCCAACCGGGTTTAGCACCTAATATTTGTTCTTGTACACGTACGGAGAAGTACGGGCTTTACTGGTGAAAGTGCAGGACATATTGGGGGGTGCAGGCCAAGACTATCGTAGATACGAAAGTAAAAGTCAGACTCGATCAATAAACATGATAGTCTTGATCCATGAACTGTCTTTTCGTCTGTGACTGACTGTCCAAATGTTTCTTGAACAACACATTCATAAAGGTTCTTGTTAGCAGGCTTAGGTACAAAAAAGGAGAGGATGTCGTGCTCTGGAGGGTGTTTGTTTGTTTGTAATCTCTCAAGAACAGATTCTGCACTGCGTGAGAATCTGTCGTGAAGGCTCGTCGTAACATGTACACACTGGGCTACAAGTGGGCGTGCCTTCAGATCAGGAAGCAGGCCGCGCTTTACCCAATCAAATGTAGTGGGCGGGATTCACATGTCCGTCGATCTTTCCCCCTCGAAACAAACCGAAACTAATTTAACAATAGCGTCCGCGGAGCAGACAAAACCACGGAAATATATTCACATTTTAACTTACTCTTTCATCATAGAAACAAGTGGGCTTATAACCAAAACGATCCATGTTCTCTGGGAGAAGTGGTGTTAGTGTTCCGTGTAGAAATATTGTTAGTGGGAATGAAAACACAAGCGCACCAACCGGAAGTGACGCGGCATAGGCATACACAAACACCGGTCTCCTTGCGCTCTGGCTCTACGTTTTCTTCCCCCCAGAGCCAACAGACATAGAACAAACAGCAGAGGGCGCTGTTTTTCATTTTCAGTTGGCGATGGGTTCCCAGATTGGTTTGTTTGTATCCGTGGTGCTCTTGGTTAAAACGTAAAACTGTCAAAAATGATGGCGCCCAGCAGCCAAAGCCACTTTAAAGAAACATAAAAGAACTTGCCAACGCGTTTCGACCCAATGACCTTCGTTTAACCTCGCCTCACCAGGCTTTCAGGACAGAATCCGTTTGCAATCTTTGCACAGACAGACAGGTGTGACACAGTGTGGCTGTGATTGTTCGTCCCCGCGCGCACGTGCGTGCACGTATGGGCACGCGCATTTTACTTTACTTTATTTGTTTATTTAGACAGGACAGAGCATATTAATGAACGTCACATGAACGTAAATACACCGGATTTAGCAAAGATGCTAATTTTCATCCGCAGTCCTCACACAAAACATAAAAACATAAAAACAATAACATCGGCATGGGCACGCGCATGGTTGCCGAATGAAAGTAGGCCTATCAATTAAACCCAAAATAATTTATATCGAATTTGATTCTCTATATAATAATAACACACTATAATAATAATTAATGATAATAGGCTAATAATGATAATAACAAATATATATAAACATTATGTAAATGGGTGTAACAGGTAAAAAAAAACATGGCATCAAGTTTGAAAATACGAAACGTTTCTCTCTGAAGGAGTGTTTTGAGGCGATCCCCCCTATTGTGGTCAGTTGTTGAGCGTGTTCGATTCCTTCATGCTCTTATCATTGGCACTAGCATTTCTGGCCTGGCCCCCTCGGGCCCACCCTGGAAGGGTCGAGAACTGAAGGGGGTCAAGGACTGCAGGTTTCTTTGGTCCTGGTTCAACTCATCTGAACAAGACATCAAACACAGAAGGCCAAGGTGTGTGGAAGGCTCTCAATGACCTGAAGAAGGTCTGGGGCTCCAACATGGTGAGAGGGGATAGAAAAACATTTTCATTTCCATTTCTTTCCTTGCCACCATGGAGTCTGTATGGCTACGAGTCATGGACCATCACCCCCACCCTTGAGAAGTCCCTCAACGGCTGCTACAGGCACATGTTGTGTGGGTGGCACAAGGCATCTCCTGGCGGGAACATGTGAACAACAACGAACGTCCTTTCCGGCAAGCTCCCAAGGGTTAGGTCAGGTGACACGGTATAGCAGCAGAATGCAACTGCCAGGTCATTGCCAGAGGCAGCCGGAGCTCAGGGCCCATCAAGATCTCCTGTGGGAGCCAACTCGTGATGAGGCACAGCATGCAGAAGACCTCGTATGTATGTCGGGGTACTGAAAACCAGTGGTGTAAAGTAACTACAGTACAGTTACTCAAGTACTGTACTTGAGTACAGTTTTGAGGTACTTTTACTTTACTGGAGTATTTTCAATTGTCTATACTTTTACTTCTACTCCACTACATCTCAGAGGCAAATATTGTACTTTTACTCCACTACAATTATTGGAAAACTTTAGTAACTAGTTACTTTGCAGAAAACATACATTAACCACCTTAACCCTATTTTATACCTATAGGCTATTTGAAAAGCTGATCTACAAGCTCACAACGCGTCGCATCGCGACGTGTTGTGAGCTTGTAGATCTGCTATTTTCAAACATTTTAGTACATTTACTTTTGGTATTTACATTTTGATAACTATTTTGATACCAATACTTTTGTACTTTTACTCAAGTACATTTTGAATTCTGGACTTTTACTTGTAACAGAGTACTTCTACATTGCAGTATTGATACTTTTGCTTAAGTAAAACAACTTTTTCCACCACTGCTGAAAACAGCATGCAGAAGACCTTGTATGTCGGGGAAGGGTACTGAGAAAAGGACACCAGAGAAGACCAGTGAGCTGGCCAGCCTCATGGCGGAGCAGATTACGGAGCATCCTTTTGAAAGCCTGGCTGAGGCCGACCAAGTAGTACTGTAAGTAGTAGTAGTAGTAGTAGTAGTAGTAGTAGTAGTTAACACTCACTAAAATAAACCTTGACAGGCTTTTCTCAAATCCTTCAAATGTACTTGCCATGTACAGTTCACTCTTTTGTAAAAAGAAAGAAAGAAAGAAAGATAGAAAGCTAAATAACCAAATATATTATTATTCAAACTTCAAATGGTAAATAAATGGTGCATTTATATAGCATTTATATAGTGCATTTATCCAAAGCACTTTACATAGATTGTGCATTACATTCACCCACACATTCGCACAGCGATGGCGGAGGAAACCAAACCATGCAAGGCACCAACATGCTCATCAGGAGCAATTAGGGGTTCAGCGTCTTGCTCAAGGACACTTCGACACTAACTCTGGGGGAGCCCGGGATCGAACTGGGAACCTTGCGGTTCCCATCCGGCCGCTTTACCGGCCACTCTACCCCTGAGCCACTGCTGCCCCAAATGTGCTGTATTTGGCCCAAAACAAATCTATACCAGCAGCACCAGTCAACCACGCCCATTCCCAAAGTACCTCCTATGCAGCAACGGCAAATGTGACAGAACAGTACTGTTCTGCTTAAACCAGCATGCATCCCCTGCCGATAAAGAAAGCCAGGATATACTTCTTTGCCACTCAAAGTTGTGTCACACATTATCTACGCATCAATTTCTCATTTCCAAAAGAAGTATAATTCACTTTGTAGAGAATCTCCCACACTTTATCAAGACTGAAAAAGTCCTTTTCATGAGCTACTTTCTTTGTGCCCTTTTATGGCTCACGGCTTTCACAGAACACCTAAAAAGACATCCACAGTGTTCCCTACCTACGCCACACCCTTTCAGGAAGAGAGCCGCGCTTTCAATGAATCACCAGCCCTCTTCTTCCCACTGTGATCTGAGCAGTCGGTCTGTCTCCCTATACCGTCAAACAGGATGAGTGATGGAAGAGACACCTGCCCTGAACTGCTTCTAACACAGCGAAAGTGGGAGAGAGAGAGAAAGAGAGAGAGAGAGAGTAGGGCAGAGGAGGGATGGGGAGTCGAGCCGCGCAATGCCTGACGGGAGGAACACGCGAGGAGGCAACAAACTCGCCCAGACTATCACTTATAGTGACAGGCCAGGAGGTGCCGTGCTATTAGCAGGCCGTGGGGTTGGCCCTGAGCGCGGCCCGTCCCACCTACGATGGATGGGCCTCTCTCGCGGGACTAAATTAATACTGGGAGTCTAGTGAATTGCTTTTGGAACAATGTCCTCCTAAGGAGCTAATCAGACAGGAGTTATCTAGGATTGCCTGTAGGCTGGCTGGCTTGGCTGCATGCACTGTGTCTGCCTGGCGGAGGGCAGGTGCACCCATGCCCGCTCGCTCGCTCAGGTTTCATTCTGAGAGCGAGCGAGATAGTGGAGGTGCCATCCATTTTAACTGTGGTGATGAATCGAGAGAAAGTTTCAAAGTAAAGCAACGCAATCAAGATGGTGTTTCGTGCTGAATGGATTCCATGTATGAACTTTTGAAACGTCGTAAAGTTGAAGACCTGAACATTGACACGCACAAATCTGAACCAGACGAACACTATAGCGTCTCTTATTCTGTGGCGACGAACATTGGGCTATTTTTGGGAATGCGGAGGGGAAAAAAGGAGCTGACCAAGTATAGAGCCCTGGGGGACCCCAGTCAACTATAAGTACTGTATATTATATAGGGTTTAAGTGGTTAATGCAGATGTAGACAATCGTGCCACCACTTTGGCTCCCATGCAGGCACTGTGGAAACTGACACTTTAATGTTCTTTGGGCATGGAATAAATACAACCGCTGGCGTCAGCTGAAGCATCTTCTGTATGCGCAGTTTTACTTTGCCAGTCCAATGCAGATTCACAGAAATAGAATCATTCTCAGATTTCTGAGTTATAGCCCAAAAACATCAGTCCACAGCTAAAACATTTGGGCTGCCATAGCTAAATGGGTAGAGAGACCGTCTGGCAGTGGTGGAAAGTAAGTACATTTACTTAAGTACTATACTTAAGTACAATTTTGAAGTTTTTGTACTTTCCAATATTTTTTTAGTATTTACAATTTCCAATACTTTTACTTCTACTCCACAACACCTCAGAGGCAGATATTGTACTTTTACTCCACTACAATTTTTGGAAAACTTTAGTTACTAGAAACATACATTAACCACTTTAGCCCTATTTTATACCTAGGCTATTTGAAAATAGCCGATCTACAAACTTGAGCTTGTAGATCTGCAATTTTGAAACATCCTAGTGCTTTTACTTTTGGTACTTTAAGTATATTTTGATGCCAATACTTTTGTACCTTTACTCAAGTAACATTTGGAACACAGGCCTTTTACTTGTAACAGAGTATTTCTACATTGCAGTATTGATACTTTTAAACATGCGAGTACATTTTCCACCACTGGTTGCTGGTTCCCCCCTGGTCTGTGTCGAAGTGTCCCTGAGCAAAGACACTGAACCCCTAACTGCTTGCCGGGCGCTGTATTAATGGCACTTCCCCACTGCTTCAAATAGTTAGGAGAGGTTAAATGCGGAGGACAGAAGTGACCAATACCCCCAAAACAACTAAAGGGGACTCTGTTAATATTATTAAGTAAAACAAAACATACATGAGTGCATAATCATGATGTGGGGACAAACACAGATTTTTTTTTTAGAAAAGCATGGTACTGTACATACAAACTATAAATACTAGGTGCTGGACAGAATAATGTAAAAAGGAAAAATAAAAGCAGGCTACTGGGCTTGTAGATTTGCTATATTCACTGGTTTGTAAAACATTTGAAAATATTTGAAAAAGCTGGACAATAATGACTTGCCCAAAATAGGGATGCCAGGTTGAAAATGTTTAAACTAGCACAATAATAGTATGAATTGAAAATAATAATAATAATCATATTATTATAAGTATATCCTTTATATATTATATTTTCATGTTCCTCTCCTTTCCAATTGCCCCCCCCCACTCTTTGAAAAGCACTGTGCTAACCAACACGCTGTACACACAATGGAATCCCAGTATTACTAATGGCCACTTAACAAAAAAAGTGTTACTGAGATAAAGCTATACTGTATGTCCGCAGGGGCGCCTTCCCTTCCCCTGCACTCCCTTTCAGCCCTGACAACGGGGCCAGCCAGCTCGGCCACAGAGCTTTGGCCCTGGGAGAGAGAGAGAGAGAGAGAGAGAGAGAGAGAGAGAGAGAGAGAGAGAGAGAGAGAGAGAGAGAGAGAGAGAGAGAGAGAGAGAGAGAGGAGAGAGAGAGAGAGAGAGAGAGAGAGAGAGAGAGAGAGAGAGAGAGAGAGAGAGAACAGCCTCCAGCTAGCCTTGTCCCCATCACCATGCCTCTCCCCACCCTCTGGAGGACTGCAAACACATTCATTCACGCTGTGATTCACCACGCTAAACAGATACATCACAGGCTAACAGGGCCATAACACCATGATCTGTTAGAACTGATACATATACTATTGTCCAATGCCAGACTGCTGTGGTTGTATATAATTCTACAGACAGAGGCTGTGAATACACTACATACATGCCGTTGTCTTTTACATAAGGAATAACGGACGTACGAATGCACGTTACACTCTCATCCAAGGTTCAGTGCAACAGCAACAGCAGAACATGTGATTATTCCAAGATCAACAACACTACGAGCAACGACGTGCAGCAAAAAGGTCACCTCGTCAGAACTATTGTGTTGCAATGTTCAACTTCAATACCAGAGGGAATAATGTGCGTGTTATTATTTGACACACACAAACACACAATAATGTGTGTGTGGGGGGGGGGGAGATTAACCATTCCAATCCTCCATATGGCAGTCATTTAAAGATAATTTTACCGCCCAAGTGCTCTGTTTACTGTAAATCATTTCAACTCAACGGATGTGATAACACATCATTCTTTGTGTGGCTGGAACAAAAGCAAAAAAACAACAAACAAAAAAACATTATTAATGCACAAAAACAGTTTTTTTTCGCCCCCCCCCCCCCTCCCCAACTAAAAGTTGGTGGGATTGCACGTTGTGACCATAAAATGTCATCAGCCAGCAGCCCCCCCCAGTCCCTGTATCAGCTAGTCTGCTACACAGAGCACTCTCTCTGCTGCCCTGGGGCACTTGGCCATACCAGCGAGCACCCTTCCCCCCCTTCTCTCTCTCTCTCTCTCTCTCTCAACTCTCTGTCTCTCTCCCCATCTCTTTCTGTCTCTCTCCAGTGACCCCCCCCCCCCTCCCAACCCCACCCCCTACAGCCCCACCCCTAACGCCCCGGGGCGCTCCGCTCTCCCTCCCACAGTGTCAGCAGCGCAGAGAGAGGCCTCAGTGTTGACAAAGCAGCAGCCCTTCATAAGACACATCAAACCCAGTCCTCTCTCCGTGCTGCGCCGCGCTGCAAGGGAGCTTCGGCTGCTCAACAAAAGGACGGGGACTTGAGTTTCAGTCCCGGGCCATTACTAGTCTCAACAGTGAAAGCTACAGACAGACAGACAGACAGGCCCCTGGGGGATATGTAGCTATACTGTACACATAACCACACAAGTTACATACTGTATACTCAACCAACCCGAGACACGGTCCTGTATATATCATGACTGTTCGCATGACAGCAGTTAGATCAGATGGATGATGATAACATATAAGGCTTATAGGCCTACCACTTGAACCACAGCATAAGCGTCCCTTATGTTCCAGTCGCTGAAAATAGCCGATCTACAAATTCAGAAAACAGATGAATATTAGAGGGAAACAAGAGCAGACCAAGTACAGAGCCAACTCAGGTCAGGTTTTCTAAGTATATAGAGGGTTTAAGTGGTTAAATCAAGGCTGGGGGTTTGATGCTACTACTACTTAGACACTTGTATGAGGATCGTGGGGGCCATATAACACCGGCATCTGGCCCTCGGGGCATGTTGGAAAATAATAATATCTGATGCATGCCAGATGTGAATAGAGGCATCTATTTTGTTATTGCCCACCAAACAGTAACAGCGGCAGCCACTCTGAGACATTCCAGAGAATTGCTAAAGCATTAACGATAGTACCGGTATTACACATTAAGGTTCCTCCAGGCTATGTCTCTTTCTGAACAAAGGTTTGGAACTAAAAACCTTTGCACACATGTATATATCCTTCTGTAATTTGACTCCCAGACCACATGATGGCAGCAAAAATAGATCCTTATATTCAAATAGTCAAATAGTTCTTCTAATTACACCTACAGTATCTGTATGATTATAACCGGCCATATAATGCGGTTATTTGAGTATTGATTCAGTTAAAATCAAGTTGCCTAATATCAATCTAAACTTCAATCAGGTACAGATTATATCAGATATATATATTTTTTTTTATTATCCAGAATTACTGTGTGTGTGTGTGTGTGTGTGTGTGTGTGTGTAAATGGTGCATTTATATAGTGCTTTTATCCAAAGCGCTTTACATAGATTGTGCATTACATTCACACACCGATGGCGGAGGAAACCATGCAAGGCACCAACCTGCTCCATCAGGAGCAATTAGGGGTTGTCAGTGTCGAAGAACACTTCGACATTAACTCCGGGATCGAACTCGGAACCTCGCGCTTGCCATCCGGCCGCTCTACCGGCCACTCTACCCCTGAGCCGCTGGAGTATAGAACCATGGAGGTATAGGCCTATTATATAGAGTAGTAGACCCTCCGGCAGTGTCATCAAAACCAAATTCCATGTGTAAACCTGTTTCGGTTACATATGAGGGCCCCCCCACTTGGCTGCATGTTACTTAAAACAACATTTTCTTGTCAACTACTTGCCAAGAAATGTTTCATCTAAATGTTCAACAACATTATGGCGCTAATGTGCGAGTAAGCCATAAGTCGTACTGTATAACGTCAGGCAGAGTCAGAGGGGGGTGAGGGGGTGAGGGGGTTCATCATAAGTGGGGTTTTTTTACGTGCAAAACTGGGTTGACACTTAATAGATAACAATAAGCTCTCAGAACAGAACACGCTCACTTTATGCTCTGGTGTTTTTTTCAAAAACTTAATTGCTGGTATTAAACACTTGAGGGAATAGCTGTTCTTGTTAGGTGTTTGTGTGCAACATAACCCCACACATTCTATTAATACACTGACATCCTTGTTGCTTTCTCTCTCTCTCTCTCTCTCTCTCTCTCTCTCTCTCTCTCTCTCTCTCTCTCTCTCTCTGTCACTCTCTCTCACAGTGTCTTTCTCTCTCACTGTCTCACTCTCTCTTTCTCTCCCACTGTCTCTTTTGCCGTCTCACTCTCTCTTTCTCTCTCACTCTCTTTCTTTCTCTCCCACTTTCTCTCTCTCTCTCCCACTCTCTCTCTCTCTCTCTCTCTCTCTCCCCCTCTCCCTCTCCCTCTCTCTCTCTCTCTCTCTCTCTCTCTCTCTCTCTCTCTCTCTTTCTCTGAAATAATGAACAATAAGTGTCGCTGCTGCACCTCGCTCAGACGCATGCTGACATCAAGCAGAATGTCAAATGGCTTGAAGAAGGGAACGATTGACAGCAAACCGAAGCTCCACAAAGCATGCAGATTACTAAATGCAACTTCTGAATGTTCTTTTAAAAAACTTTCTCCACTTTTGCCCCTAGGGGGAGTGGGAGTGTTGATCCGCTGTGTGTAAGCGCTTGAAAGGGGTTCTTGTGAATGCCAGCATCTTGGCAGCAGGGTGTGACTGACTGTACTCTGTGTACTCTGTTTTTCACCTCCAAGTACAGCACAGTGCCCCGGATGACCCACAGTATGTTATGAATGGTCGCGGGAAAAAGGTGAGTTTAGAGCTTTGATGACGTCTCCCTGGTGGTGGCCCTATTTTGGGAAGGTCATCGTAGGTGAAAAAAAAAAAGGCAAATCTTTTCAATTTTGAGAATTTCACAGTACAGTACATTTACTCAAGTACTGTACTTAAGTACAATTTCCAGTTATCAGTACTTTTACTTCTACTCCACTACATCTCAGAGGCAAATATTGTACTTTTACTCCACTACAATTATTTGAAAACTTTAGTAACTAGATACTTTGTAGATTTTGATTATTATTACAAAACATACATTAATCACTTCAGCCCTATATATATTTCGGCCTTTTGAAAATAGCCGATCTATAAGGTCACAACTGCTATTTTCAAAAGATTTTTATATATTTGAAAACTTGTGAAACGGGACATTCTACATAATGAGTACTTTCTACTTTTGGTACTTTAAGTATATTTTGATACTTATGTACTTTTACTCAAGTATTGTTTTTATTCCAGACTTTTACTTGTAACAGAGTATTTCTACATTGATACTTTTACTTAAGTAAAAACCTTTTTTTCTACCACTGCAAATACGTATTATGTTCATGTATATGCATATTTGTCAATACAAATGTCCAATCAAGCCTAACAGTGTGAAGTCTGAATATATGAATGTATCCACAAGTGGACATCACTTCCTGTCGATTCCTTTGATCAGGTATCAGGGATCAAATCGACAGGAAGTGATGCCCACCATGCCCTAGGAAACTTGTGGATACTTTGTATAAATTAGGCTTTAGTGTCACACACAAACAAACAGTGTGTGTGTGTGTGTGTGTGTGTGTGTGTGTGTGTGTGTGTGTGTGTGTGTGTGTGTGTGTGTGTGTGTGTGTGTGTGTGTGTGTGTGTGTGTGTGTGTGTGTGTGTGTGTGTGTGTGCGTGCATGCACGTGTGTGTGCGTGCGTGCGTGCGTGTCTGTGGCGTCTCATAGGCCTGCTTGCATCAGGTCTCGGGTTCCAGACGACAGAAGCACAGTAGCGTTTTAAACGCGGAAGTCTAGCAATCACAGATTTGACCACCAGGCGACAGCAGCTTCACTGCTCTACCGCGGTTCTGGGGGCTTATTGGTTCAGAGTATATGGGAAGCCATTGGTGACCCCTCATTGGCTGGACTTTAGCCAATAGGGAGAAAGTGATAAAGTAACGAGAAAGGGACGACTATCATTGCAGCATCTGTTTATTGACCCGCTTTGCCAAGCTGTAAAAAGGTGATTCCTTGCAGTGATCATCCAGTGCAATATTACTTTCTGCATTACAATGTATCTGTTAAACCAGTAGGGGGTGCTATGCACCTCACCGTGATCCCTGATTACAATGAACTGATTGACTGGTTGATGGTGCCTGGGAGGCTCCTGACCTAGTTGTGTAGGGTAGGGTGCCATCTCCAAAAACAGTATTAACTGGTGGTACATGAACACAGATTTGCTGGTTTTTAAGTTGAACACAATGCTTGAGTTTATGTTTGGAATAATATTACAGCTGCTTCTTTTTTTTATCCCACTATTTTGTAACCCATTTTTTCACCCAGTGCCAATTGTCTAAGTAATCCTGGGCGCTACACTCCCTCTGCCAGCCTAGGGAGAGCCTAGAGCCGAGCTCATGCCTCCTTCAATGCATGAGAGCTAGCAAGCCGCTTCTTATCACCTGACAGGGAGGAGTTTCCCCGGTAGGACGTAGCGTGTGGAAGGAACACGTTATTCCAACTAGTTCCTTTCCCCTCCATCAGGCGCCCTGGCTGACCAGGGGGAGGCAGTATAGTGACCAGGATTACTACACGTTTTTGAGAGGGTATCTACCCTAGGAGACACAGGGAGAACATGCAAATTCCACACAGAAAGGCCCTTTCACCAACCCCACCTAGGGTATGGGCACTGATGACACAGAGGAGAGAACACAGCTTCCCTGGCAGGAATCGAATCCACGACCATCTAGCTGTGAGGTGACAGCGCTACCGACTGCGCCACCGTGCCCCCATTACAGCTGCTTCTGTAAGATTAGTTAAGTTGTTTTCTTACAATGAAGAGTTTTGTTTTCACATGGAACACAGGACCAAATTGCTCAAATACAATTGCTCAATTTAATAGAGGCCTACTCATTGGACTCTAAAGATAGGCCTAAATAGGCCTACAGTATGTGCTATTTCTGCATGCCGCATACAGTAAACATACAATACAATACACAAGACACATTGCCTTTAAATGTGTTAAGTGAGAGCACAGCATGTTGTTACACACCCACTGCATTGGCTAGCCCCCAAGGGAATAGGCATTCTCATAACTACATGTCAAAATCATTGCATCGGCCTAGCACTTTATCACATTAATGTATATTATTAAATATGGGAACACTTAGAAAATAAATTAAACACCACAGCCACACACACACACACACACACACACACACACACACACACACACACACACACACACACACACACACACACACACACACACACACACACACACACACACACAGTATATAGTATGAGTCAGTCTTGGAAAACGGGACGAAAAGATAGAGGGGAGGGAAGCATAATGTTGTCCCCTGAATGCCACTTTCTGCAACACTATTAATGGCACCTGCTTTTGGACCTTGGGGCTAAGTTATTATTCTTATAGGGTCATGCATTAATGCATACCCCTCATTAACATATGCGCGCCACGGGAGACGTGGAAAATTCTGACTTATTTTCCCTTTTTTGTTCATATTTACTGTACAGCATTTCTTGCTGTAGCCTAAGCACACCAAATTAAGCAAATTGATTCAATATTAATTTTATACTGCCAAATTCCAAAACGCTGTTAATATAGTCTATCCGAAGTGAGTTGGAATGGAAATAGTACTAGACACAAAGAGAACCCTTATATCTGAAAGGCCAAGTTGAACATTATTATAGGGGCCAAATGTGAGTGAGATTTCCATTGTAGTTTTCGCTCTGTGAGAAAAGATGTCTGGGATCTTTGAATAAAATAATCTGCTGTGGTTTTCCTTTAGGCTTTGCTAGTGAAATACACACCATTGGTTCTCAAAGTGGGGTCCGGGGACCCCCAGGGGTTCCAGCAGGGGGTCCCCATGCATGCAGCAAAAGTAATTATAGCATCACAATCATTTTAACCACTTTATCTATGTATATGTTAGCTATTCAAAAGATCTACAAGCTCACTGCTTTGGCTATTCAAAGATAGCAGATCTACAAGCTCATAGAGTGCTGCGCAATGAGCTTGTAGATTTTTTTTTAATCTATATATATTTTTCAAAGCGAACATTTGTAAAATATACCCCCCCCCCCCCCCCCCCCCCCCAGAAGCAAAGATTTGAGTTACAAATGTTCGCGTTAAAAATATATATATTCAAAGATTTTCACGAATTAAAACAATTTGAAGATCTACAAGCTCATAGCTCATAGTGTTGCGAGCTTGTAGATCTGCTGTTTTTGAAGATTTTTTTACATGAATCTTCTCTTCTGGGGGTCCCTGCAGCACAAACATTGATGGGGGTCCTTCAATGGCACGAAAAAGTTTGAGAACCATGCACTGACATAGACTGCACCTTCACCTGCTGAGGTGTTGGTCAGAAGGGTGCAGGACAGGACAGGACTGGACAGGCCCTATTAAAGTGCACAAGGCTGCATGTAAATCTCCACGATGACCTATTTCTTCCCTCTTCCAACACATCAGACACTCCGCTAAAATCCATAAATTAAGGAAATTAACTGATGGGGCCCAGGGCAACTTTGTAAGCTATTTAAATCTTTAAATTTACAACATCCCCGCATACTTCATGTAATTGAACTAACTCCAGGGGTTGTTACTTTAATGAGAAAAAAAAGATCCCAGTTTGCCCTCCAGTTTGTACTCCTGGAAACAACAAATCTGTGCCAGAGGGCGAGATTCATGGCCCGCGAGGGAGCTGCTTAAAGGCGCTCTGATGTCTATCTAATTATAAGCACTAGACCTATGCATAAAGCAGAAACGCATTTCTCTTTTTGCACACCCCTACTGCGGCGCCTTCGTTGCCAAACACCACTCAGAAAAAACACTTTAATATTATGTGTCATCAATCATAGAGAGGTAAAAAGAAGAGATGCTGATGATGTTGTGAGAGACTCTATTCATCCAGCTGTTTTCACATAGAGACAAGTATCATTTCCTAACACTGGTTGGCGCCAGAGATCAAGGAAACGAAGTCAACCTCTCCTCTCTCTGGTGAATGCTGCTGCTTGGAATATACAGTAATTACTGGGCATCAACTGTGCATCAATTATTCACAGTTATTTACACGCAAATAAACAAACATACAAATAAATAAATAATCACCCTGACAGCAGTGTGTGAGACACCTGCGCAGGAAGGAGAAGAGGAGAGAGAGAGAGAGGATGATGCCACTTCTTTGACTCTCACTTGGGCGCATTATTAGTCAATGTAATGTAAAAAAGTACTTTTGGTGCAGCGACGCTTGAGGCTACACATCTTTTGTGTGTGTGTGTGTGTGTGTGTGTGTGTGTGTGTGTGTGTGTGTGTGTGTGTGTGTGTGTGTGTGTGTGTGTGTGTGTGTGTGTGTGTGTGTGTGTGTGTGTGTGTTTTGTAGGCTTGTGGGGGGGGGGGGAGGACAATAGTGTAGCGCATTGGTTCTCAAAGTGGGGTCCGGGGCCCCCCAGGGGCCCTTTGGGTGGTACCAGGGGGTCCCCAGCAAAACGTGTTAATAAAGCGCCACAATCATTTTAACCCCTTTATCCATATTTTATTTTATACTTTGGGCTATTCAAAAATAGCAGATCTACAAGCTCATAGTGCAGCACCGAGCATTTGAGCAAATCTTTGAATAGCCTATATATATTTTTAAAGGGAACATTTGTAACTCAAACATTTGCTTCTGAGGGTCCTCCCTGAAACAACATATGTTTAGATGGGGGTCCGCGGCCAAATACATATCATTTTGGGGGGTCCTTTACATGAAAAAGTTTGAGAACCACTGGTGTAGCAGCGACCCCCGCAAAAGACACGACCGTAACTTGCTCATCCATAACTAGCTCTCTTGGAGTTGCTTGTTACCTGCCAGGTCTGCCCATAGCTGGAGACTAGGGGGTTCGATTCCGGCTCGGTGCGCTGAAACGTGGTGTCAGAAAGTGGGATAAATAAATTCGGCCGGCCAAAGAGAATCTCTTTCATTTTCTTCTTCATCTCTCTCTTCTTCACAGAGAGAAGGATTAAAGCTCCAAGCAGACATCTCCATCTATAGCCCTAGTGCAGAGCTCTCTATAATTGAAATGGCTCGTTTGGCTGAAGGGCAGGTTGTGAGGCAACAGCAGCCTGCATGTCGATAGACGTCATTTGGTTTTAATGGCCTACAGGAAATTTGGCGTTTGCAACAAACTCGCCACATTAAAGGCAGAGGCAGAGGCAGGGGCGGACAGACAGACAGACAGACAGACAGACAGACAGACAGACAGACAGACAGACAGACAGACAGACGGGAAATCACTGCTTATAACCAAAAAAAAAAGTCTTCCCGGATAATACAATGTCTTCATTTTCAATAGGCTATTTATATAGAGGCCTATATGTTTCTATTTCAGACTTTTTATCAACAAGTTACAGGCTTACAGTGCCTTTTATTCTAACCCGAGTGAAGGACTAGTGGCAGAACTGACTGCCCCCCCCCTCCCTCGCTCTCTCTCGCTCTCTCTCTCTCTCTCTCTCTCTCTCTCTCTCTCTCTCTCTCTCTCTCTCTCTCTCTCTCTCTCTCTCTCCTTTTTTTCTTTTATTTTTTTCCTTAAATGTATTAAGGGCTGGAGATGGAAATGTATGTATGCCTGCTAGCCGGGGAAATGCCTCGGGAGCCATTACATCAGTCCAAATGACAATGATTCAAATCAGCCTTTTTCCTGCTGCACTAAATCTATTGAGCGACTAGACTGACACTTTGGCTTGTTAGTTACCTACTAGCCTACTACTATCCCCAGCAAAAACCACTACTTTAAACCCTAAAGTCGATTTTCTTTTTAGGATACTTTTGCCGGAATTTCGCTGGAAAAAAAATAACCCAAGTTATTACATCTGTGTAGTCATAATTTCGGGGGGAAAAGGGGGAGTATCAGGTTTTTTTCCCTTTTTTTCTTTTTTTTTTGGAGTGGAGTGGAGTCTAGCTTAATTGTAGCCTATAATAATCCTGTTGCCCCAGAGGCGTTTGGTTTGGGCAGCCCCCCGGAGCAAAGAATTCATTTTCAGCTTCTTTTTCTCCTCTGTTATTTAGAGACGGAGGATTATTGGCTTTTCTTCTTCTAACAGACAGATCATCATCGGGCAGTTTTCATTTATTATTGTCAAAAAAAGGAGACAGACAAGAAGAAGCAGGAAGAAATATACGAAGCGGAATTTCATCATCAACATCATCAACAACAACAAAAAAAACGTATAGAAATAAAGAGCAGAGAAGGGGATCTCGAGAGACACCTCTTAAATGTACAACCTTGTGCAGTACAAGGTAAGAAGAAGCGCCGCTTCGTGCGTAACTGCGCTTTAGTGGAAAGAGACGCTTTGATGAGAAAGCAGTCACACAGTCAAAACCTCGCAAGTGGATCCGCGTTCATTCTGTTCAGTTCTGCCGTTTATCGTGTTTTATTTAAACTGTTTGAGGATTATTATAGGCTATCGTGCCAAGAATTTGGTTTGGATTGTTCATTGTGGTGCTGGATTGGTATTTGTTGTAGTTCTCCGAAACACTCGGGGCATTTGGCGCACACACACACGCACGCACCGCACACACACTACACAAGACATACACGCACACACACACACACACACACACACACACACACACACACACACATCAAGCTGGGGGAGATTGAAAACCGGCACGGATTCCCTTCTTTCTACGGACTCCTACAATGTTTGAAACGGTACAGTAAAAAATATTAGAATATATATATTTAAATAGTTTAGCCCTTATAATCTACTATCCTATTTGTAGTCTCGTTTCGGGGTGAAAGTCTAGCCTCTGACCCGGTGTAGTGCGAACAGAATGATGTCCGTTATGTCAAAACAATGTCGAGGATCTATGTGTCTGTTCCGTCAAAACACTGTTTTTTTAACGCATCTCCATCGATCAGGCTGCGTTTATGAATGAAGCGTGTCTTCTAGATAATAATGCCTTTATGCACAGCGAGAATAAGACGCCATGTTGAGCATTTTGTACAATTAGGCAGCTTTACTCTGGGACTGACTATAGGGCTGACTGATCGTTTTCATGTGGAGTAGCTGTAGTGAACTGTTGAATAACGCTGCGGTGTATTGTATTGTAGGCTACTATTCTTCTTATCATTCCATTTGTAGCCTTAACTAGCCCTATGATATGTTTTTAACGTGGTCGTTAGCTTTTTGTATATCGTTTAAGTTATAGCCAGTGAAGAGCTGCTGCTGTATGTGCTTTGGATCTGTAGCCCATAGTGGTGGGAAACACACGAATAAAGGCAGTTTTGTTGAGAAAGTTGTAGTTTGCCTTTGGCAGTAGGCTATTATTACCTTTGTGGCTTTGTGTGTGTGTGTGTGTGTGTGTGTGTGTGTGTGTGTGTGTGTGTGTGTGTGTGTGTGTGTGTGTGTGTATGTGTGAGTGTGAGTGTGAGTGTGTGTGTGTGTGTGTGTGTGTGTGTGTGTGTGTGTGTGTGTGTGTGTGTGTGTGTGTGTGTGTGTGTGTGTGTGTGATACTGATATGATTTGTTGATTGATTGTGAGGGGAGGCAGGGATAGTGTCTGTGTTTAACATTGTAATGCCCATCACAGCGTGAGAGTTGGCTTAAATGGGATACAACCCATGTGTCCCCAAACATTCTCCTCTTCTTTTTCTCTGGAATATGAAAAGTTGCAAATATAACTATATTATCCCACTAATGGCAATGGGCAACACCCTGGAAAATGTTTGCTCTCCCACTTGGTGCCCAAGGGCACATCACTTAGAGCGAAAAAGAGCCGATCTGAACGGAGTCTGTTCCCATTTTGAGTCTATACACCATATGTGGAAGAACTAGTTACTAATTGTTTTCCAAGTCATGATTATTTAAAGTTGTTTCCAATCATTTAGCCCATCCCTATAGTGTCTGTTTAGATCTCATGCCAGCTTTGACTAACCTCCCAGCTATGGAGCAGATTTGTAGTTCCGCTGTTGAATAAAAAACCTTTTACTGTCCTCAGAATTTTCTGTTAAATATCATAGGAAACATAAAGTAGGCTATTAATGGAGGCCTGGATGGGTCAATGGTTTACGGTAGAACTTGCCCATAATTAACTGGACTCTTGGCTGAACCATGAGCAGATATGACATAAGTAAACTTGATGTGTTTCCTGAGTTTTCCAAGTCCTCCACTGGGCCCTACGTTATCCTCTAATCAGGGGTCGTATTGCATGACCTGAGGCGCCTTCCCCAATCTCCAGGAGACCACAGAGTACGAAAATCAGTGATTTATACCCAAATAGTGATTGTCTTCTCTAATGCCCAAATCCACTTGACAAAAACATTGTGGTGTGCTGTAACAGCTACTCTGATACTTGTCCCTAAAACATTTCCCGCAGTCAATATAAATGCTTGTTAACTGTCTATAGTTACCTCGCTTGTGGTCTGGACTGGATCCTGGTGTAGGTGCTCTTGTTATGACGTCCCACTATCGATTCTGACAGCTATTGTTTGTGCAGCAGCACAGATAACATGCATGTTGTTAAAGTGGTCTGACAATCATCTACGTCGTTGGATCACCCTGATGATGTTTTTTTGTGCACTGTGTGTGTGTGGTTGTGCGCGTACGTGCGTGCGTGTGTGCGTGTGCGTGTGCGTGTGTGTGTGTGTGTGTGTGTGTGTGTGTGTGTGTGTGTGTGTGTGTGTGTGTGTGTGTGTGTGTGTGCGTGTGTGCGCGTGTGTGCGTGTGCTGAGAACAAAGTTGCCAGAATGCCCTGGATTCCTTGCTCTCAGATTGGTGGTTGGTGTGTCTGGGCATATCACGTCTAACACATAAGGCGACCCTTAATTAGAATATAGCAGCAGCAGTTTGTTTTATCCCCCTGGAGGCTGACACCTAGCATTCCTCTCTCTCTCTCTCCCCCTCTCTCTATCTCTCCCTCTCTCTCTCTCTCTCCCTCTCACTCGTTCCCCCTAATAAGCATCCTCCTATCCTCGCCTCCGGTGTCTAAAACAAAAAAAGATGCAAACATACTTAATTAGAGCGGTGGCAATAATTTCTAAGCTAAATATGAGACCAGACAGGAATGGAAGTGATCTGATAGGATTCATCAGGAGTGTGGAGCCGGTTGAGAAGGATATATCATCTGCTTTCCTTGAGTGATATAGAGCATCATCACTCATTTTCTTTTTTTTTCCTCCATGGCGTTTATATACACTTGTTTCCAGGAAGGAAGAAGCATGTCTCGCCTCTCTCTGACCCGGTCCCCGGTCTCGCCTCTGAACACCCAAGGAATCCCTCTCCCGGCTCAGCTGACGAAGTCAAACGCCCCGGTTCACATCGATGTCGGGGGACACATGTACACCAGCAGCCTGGCGACCCTCACCAAGTACCCTGACTCCAGGTAAGAACCTCTCTTTTACATGATGCTAAAATGTAGTTTTCTTTTAATGTACGTGTGTCCTTTATTTAACATGTAAACTATACCCTACACACTATGTTTGACATTTAGCAAACATTGCCTCAATACATTGAAAAACAGACCATCAGGTTTCTCCCCCCCCCCCCCTGTGTAGTTGTTTCTATTTATAATATAAAACAATATATTATGCTCCATTTAAATATTGCAATGCGGATGTGCAGTCTTTTTTTATAATCAAACTTTCAATTAATTTCTAAATCAGTTTTCAGTCAACTGTTAAGTGACATTTTGAAATTGATGCTTTAATCAAGTTGAATAGCTTGATCGTGCATAATGTGAGTGGTTGGTGCCTATGGTTTGAATTCAACTGATTTGCAGCAGAATTGTGACAAATCAGATAAATGTCATGATTAATATTAGGCATTTATATACTACAATGTAATACGATAATGAAAAACCACAGTCTGTCTTCATGACAATGATATATGCAACAGCTCGAGCTGCTGTGAGGAATCCTATAAGAAAAAAGAAAGACAACTTGACATGAGATCCCTCATCCCACTAACCAAAGTTTATATGCGACGTGGGAATTTAATACACATGTTGTGTTGTCCATGAAATCAACAGCCAGTAAATTTAATATCACTGACAATAGCCATTTCTGTGGTACTGCTGCTAGTGCAAATTACGACCTGTTTTGGATCAGAAACACTGAGCCACAGGTTGACTGTTAACTGTTAACCCATTGAGACCTGGGACGCATCTGTGTTATTTTTTTATCTGAGCTAAAAAGCACTATTTTACACTTTGGCTATTAAAAAATAGCAGATATACAAGCTCATAGCGCGGCACCGAGTGCCGCGCTATGAGCTTGTAGATCTGCTATTTTTGAAAAATTGTGAAAATGTGAAAATCTTTCAATATATATATCCATTTAAAGCAATTGTTTTACTCAAATCTTTGCTTCTGGGGGTCCCTGGAACAAAATATTTTGAGATAGGGGTCGGCGGCCAAATACATATCATTTTGGGGGTCCTTGACATGAAAAAGATTGAGCACCACTGACATAGAAACACACGTTGTTCAGAATACTGTTGGGATTTAGGAGACATGTAGAATCGGCTTCAGGTCTCAATGGGTTAAAGTGTGGCCACACAGACCACCACTTTCAAACTTTTTGTGATTTATATATATAGCCTTTATATATATAGCCTTATTATATATTTGTCTCACATGCTACTAGTGTACATCATAGCAAGTGTCATCCCATTGAAGAGACATCATAATAAGTGGCATTATGCCATCAGTCTTGATTTGACTTCACATGGCCGGGTCCCGTCTCTGCCAAGATAAACATGCATCAGTGCTGTGCAGGAAGACTTGCCAAATTGGCTACAGGAAATGATCCCCATAATCCCGGGATGATAAACCTTTGATATTTACAGTGTAACTGACAGCCCTCTCAGTTTCTTTTCTCTTTTCTTTTTCTTTTTTAACGTCATTTGAAGGAGAATATATGGCTAATTTCATGCAATGGCTTAATCTTTTTTATTATTATTATTATGTATTAAACATAATACGTATTACTGCAGATCATCACTGATCATCACTGATATTTCTAGGGTATGTGCTAGCTATTGTTGGATGGTGCTGGGTTTTGCCACAGTAGAAACGTCCACTGTATAAACGTCCACACTATAAACAGTTGTCACCGTTTTAAGAAGTATGTGGTGAGTGCAGGGCATACATCTGCATGTTCATCAAAGCTATCAGTGGAAATGCTGATAAATATAAGTTTGATTGGAATTAGTTTTGAATGGAATGTAATTATTACAGTGGAGGAGTCTTTTGAGGAGCTCCTGAGATGCTAGATTAGACAAAGTTATTCATGCAGAACCCATTGGGGCATGAAACCATGCAAATGGAGCAGAGAGTCATGTCAGGGCTTCCAAACTGTGTTTTTTACACTGAGCTAAAACCCTGATAACAAAAATGTGAATGTTGGTTGGTGTTGTCTCTCACACACACACTTTCTCTTCCTTTAAATCTGTCTCTGTGTTTCTCTCTCTCTCTCTCTCACACACACACGCACGCACACGCACTTTCTTTCTCCCTCTTGGTCTAACCCTCTCACACACACAAACATTCTCTCTCTCTCTCTCTCTCTCTCTCTCTCTCTCTCTCTCTCTCTCTCCCTCTCCCTCTCTCTCTCTCTCTCTCTCTCCTCCTCAGTGTACATTTGGCCTCAGGGCTCCACTTTCCACTGGAGCCAGTGGAAGGAGGAGCCCTTTTGTGTGAATTAGGATAATGGCTGACAGCAGAAAGCAAAACAATTACACTGGGTAGCCAGAGCGTACATGTACTTTAGGCCACATCCGGTAAAAGCAGGACCCCATCATCACCGAAAGAAGGAGAGGAGGAAAAAAAATCCCCTGAAAGTTGACAATTAAAAGAACAAGGTTAAGGTTTTTTTTTTTTTTAAGGTGATGATTACTTTTAATAGATTGCCCCCTTAATAATGCAGTGTGCGAAGAGAAAGTTAGTCTAGTAACTAATGTGTGGCTATTTATCTTCCTCTGCGAGGGCCATATTAAGGGACAGGGGTCATGAAACATTGATGCACACTCTGTGTGGCTTTCAAAGACGACAGGCTCAATGTTTCACTGGGAAAGAAGAGTCTCAGGAAATGTTCCACAGACAAGGACACTGTTTTGGGTGAACATTTCTTTGTGCGTGTGCGTGTGCGCATGCGTGCGTGCGCGCTTGTGTGTGTGTGTGCGTGTGTGTGTGTGTGTGTGTGTGTGTGTGTGTGTGTGTGTGTGTGTGTGTGTGTGTGTGTGTGTGTGTGTGTGTGTGTGTGTGTGTGTGTGTGTGTGTGTGTGTGTGTGTTTCCAGAGATGATGGAACAACATGCAATGTGTGACTGTTGTTGTTTTGTTTACTGGTGGAGTGATTGATGTACAGTTGGGGCATGGGGAAATATATTGATATTATATCCATATCGTGATATGAGACTAGATGTCGCCTGGGATTTTGGATGATGATGGCATACATAAGTTGTCTAATTAAAAAGTACATTGATAATATCGTCCCAGTACAATTTTATTATTGTCAAAATATCAAGGTATTTGGTTTAAAAAATTAATAAGTGATTTAAAAATTGTAGTACTTTTACTTCTACTCCACTACATCTTAGAGGCAAATATTTTACTTTTACTCCACTACAATTATTTGAAAACTGTAGTTACTAGTTACTTTGCAGATATGCATTATTACATTATAAAAACATACATTAACCACTTTAGCCCTCTTTTATACCTAGGCTATTTTCAAAATATTTTTGTACTTTTACTTTCGGTACTTTAAGTACATTTTGATACCAACACTTTTGTACTTTTACTCAAGTAAATGTTGAATTCCGAACTTTTACTTGCAACCGAGTACTTCTGCATTGCAGAATTGATGCTTTTACTTAAGTAAAACATTTGAGTACTTTTTCCACCACTGGTTAATGTAGGTTTTGCACAAATGTCCGCTGTCTTGAGGTTCAGCCGCGCAGAACGTAATGTAAATGTAAGCTAAATCTGGACCATTATTTGTCCTATATGTGAATGTCTTTTTTTTTTAATCATGAATACGATTAGTACGATTAGTCTCCTATATACAGTAGGCCTAAATATACAGTACTTATTAGGTAGAGTGTGGCCCCCCCACCAACACAGAGGTTAGAGGGCACATCCTCCACGTAGCTCCATGGATAAGAGTGTGATCCTAACACCATCAGGGTTAGGCCTTCCAACTCCCTGCTGGGCCGCCCACGCTAGTACAAATTAATCCGCTCGGATACTAATGTGCATCGTTTTTAGGACAGCGGTTCTCAACTTGTGGGTCGGGGACCCTCCGGGGGTCCTTGGAGGGGTACCAGGGGGTCCCCAGGCAAAATCAGTTAATATAGCGTCACCAATCATTTTAACCACGTTAACCATATTTTATAGTTTGGGCTGCGCTTATGAGCTTGTATATCTGCTATTTTTGAAAAATCGTGAAAACTTTGAATATGTATATTTTTAATCGAACATTTGTTACTAAAATCTTTGCTTCTGGGGACCCCTGGAACAAAATATTTTGAGATGGGGTCCGCGGGCCAAATACATAACAATTTGGGGGTCCTTGACATGAAAGAGATGACAATTTAAGGACTTTTCAAACCTTTTTAATACCTAAAAAAGAAAAAAACTGCATCAAAAGTAATCAACAAACTATACTATAAAAACTGGTCAAACATTGGCCAAATTGTCAAAATAATATAAGAAAGAGGTAACAGTTGCGAAAATAAGTAGATCTACAAGCTCAAGCTAGTGAGCTTGTAGATCTGCTATTTTCACAATATTTATCTATGGAACGGAGTCAACCTTAATGTAATGCCTCAACTCCTACAATTCCAAGTGCTTGTCAGGGTAGGGAGGGGGGGGGGGGGTCCACAGTTCACTTTATGATAATTTTGCTGCGGCCTGAAAAGGTTGAGAACCACTGGTTTAGTAGAATTCAGCCAAATGGTGTCTAATAAAGTCATCATGTTAAACTCTACCACCCGCACTGGGAAGGCTTGGCATTAAGCCAGAGCATGACCCTTGGGAGTCGGACGAATCCAAGCTCCGCCCCCAATCACCCCTGGTTGGTTGGTTGCTTGTTTGCTTGCCGTCTTTCGAGCCAGTGGTGGAAAAAGTACTCCATTTTTTTTACTTAAGTAAAAGTATCAATACTGCAATGTAGAAATACTCAGTTACAAGTCCGGAATTAAAAATTTACTTGGTTAAAAGTACAAAAGTATTGGTATCAAAATGTGTTAAAGTGCCAAAAGTAGTAAGTACTCATTGTGCAGAATGTCCCATTTCACAAGTTTTCACAAATAAAATGTGAAAGAAAATAGCAGATCTACAAGCTCACAATGCTTGTAGAACATTGTGAGCTTGTAGATCGGCTATTTTCGAATGACTGAAATTATAGGGCTGAAGTGGGTAATGTATGTTTTGGAATAATAATCAAAATCTACAAAGTAACTAAAGTTGTCAAATAATTGTAGTGGAGTAAAAGTGTCATGCTGACTGCTTATTCATTTGTATAGGAATTGAGAAAAACAGCTAAAATACAAATTAATAAGCAATCAGCATGACACTCTCACACACGTAGTGGAGTAGAAGTAAAAGTATAGAAAAATGGAAATACTCCATTAAAATAAAGACATCTACTTAAGTACAGTACTTGAGTAAATGTACTTTCCACCACTGCTTCGAGCGCACAACTGTTAGATGTCCAGCTTAGCGTCCGCTATAGAGGCCATAGAGTTCATTAGAAAGGGTTTTCTGTGTTTGGTGGTGGTGGTGGAACCGGCTCGTTAACATGCACCTGACCCTCCCACACCGCCAGCTATGAATATCGGGTCGTTAGCTAAACCAGCTAACTGGCGTATAGCGAGGAGGAAGTCTGACATGTGTGGGTCTGTGAGATGTTCCCACACACACACGCACGCACGCACGCACGCACGCACGCACGCACGCACGCACGCACGCACGCACGCACGCACGCACGCACGCACGCACGCACGCACGCACGCACGCACGCACGCACGCACACACACACACACACACACACACACACACACACACACACACACACACACACCACCCGCCGCATGCCTGCACCTCCATTTGGCACCGCCGGGACGGGAGAGATCTGAGCAGCTCCTGTCCTTGACAGCCTCCTACACCCACCACCTCTCTCTCTCTCTCTCTCTCTCTCTCTCTCTCTCTCTCTCTCTCTCTCTCACTCTCTCTCACTCTCTCTCTCTCTCTCTCTCTCTCACACTCTCCTCTTTCACTCTCCCTGTGCAGTCTCCCGCTCTCTCTCACTCGTCTTCACCCATCTTCTTTTTCTCTCTCTTCCCACTCCCTCTTTCTTCTTTCTCTCTTTCTTTCACTCTCTCTCTATCTCAGTCGTTGCGTCTCTCGTACCCCGGTACTCCCCCCCCCCCACACACACACACACCTCTCTACCTGTTAAAAAGGACAGAAAGAAAGAGAGTAGGAAGTGAGGGTTAATTTCTCTGGAGCTGAACCCCCCCCCTCGCCCCAATCAGTGATTTTTACTAAAAGGAACAAACTGAGACCAAGGGAGATACAAAGAGAGAGAGAGAGAGAGAGAGAGAGAGAGGGAGAGGGAGCGAGACAGAGAGGGAGGGAGGGAGAGAGAGAGAGAGAGAGAGAGAGAGAGAGAGAGAGAGAGAGAGAGAGAGACGGGTGGAAGAGAAAGAAAAAGAAAAACAGGCAGCATTTTAATTGCTTTTTAAAAAAGTGGAGATGAAAAACAGAGTTTAGCCTGCAGGGGTATGGTGAAATTCTAGCTGGAAGAATTGCAAGACCATA
>NC_137603.1:57235570-57270570 GCF_963280865.1 Gymnoscopelus braueri
TGCAAGACCATATGAGAAAAGAAAGGCCTCGGGCCAAACAGGGAGATGAGTATTGGTTTTTTATAAAGCATTTTGCATCGATTTCCAGAAAGAAAGGGAGTAAGGGAGAAGGAGAACGATGGATAGAGAGAGAGAGAGAGAGAGAGAGAGAGAGAGAGAGAGAGAGAGAGAGCGACAAAAGGATGGAAAGGAAGGAAGGAAAGGGAGCGAGAGAGAGAGGGCAGAAAGGCAGAATCATCTTTCTCCACTTCTTTCATACAGTCAACCCCAAGGAAAAAAAATAATAAAACTGGACAAATTGAACAAGATAGTTTTAGAATTCCGAGCCGTTCTAAGTTTTGGGTTTGAGTATAAAACGTCTCCCTCCATAAACAAGCTTTTATTAACCATTAAGGACCGGGAACGCATCCGTGTCATTTTTTAGATTTGAGGAAAAAAAATTACACTTTGGCTATTAAAAAAATTGCAGATATACAAAGCTCGTAGCGAGTCACCGAGTGCCACGCTACGAGCTTGTAGATCTGCTATTTTTGAAAAATCGTGAAAATGTGTGCAAAGCTTTGAATATATATATTTTTTAAGCAAACATTTGTAACTCAAATCTTTGCCTGGAACCAAATATTTTGAGATATATACAATTCAGTGCCTCTCAGTTGGAGAAGAACATTGTGATTTCATGTAGATATAGTATTTTGGGGTTTTTAAAGTGTACAGTTCCTCATGGGACTTGTGAAACTTGGTAGAGAGTAACAGAAGTTTAGTGATAAAACGTCCAAATACACGTAATTGTGGGGGTCCTTCATATTACGAAAAAAGTTTGAGAAACACTGATATAGCAACATACGTTTTTTTTCTATGAAAATTGTTGGGATTTAGAAGACATTTGTAGAATCGGCTTCAGGTCTTAATGGGTTAAGCGCGGGAATTGTGTTGGACATTTTTTGTACAAAGCATCTCAGAGCAGGACTTTGAAACCACAGTCCTGCTGTTTGTTTCATTGGCATTCTCAATGCAACCCCACTTCCCTCAGTCATGTAATAGAATTTGACAATGAGTCAAGACAGCTTGTATGTGTGTGTGTGTGTGTGTGTGTGTGTGTGTGTGTGTGTGTGTGTGTGTGTGTGTTGTGTGTGTGTGTGTGTCGTGTGTGTGTGTGTGTGTGTGTGTGTGTGTGTGTCTGTGTGTGTGTGTGTGTGTGTGTGTGTGTGTGTGTGCGTGCTGTGCGTGCACGCACCGGTGCGTGCATGCATGCGTGCACGTGTGTGTGCACGTGCACGAACAGGGCTCATGCTGTTCTTCTTTGTCGTGTGACTCTCTTGTCAGCCGACCTGGAAGCTGTTATGAGTGATTAAAGAGCTGATTACATCAAATGACGATAATAAAAAGTAATGCAGTGCCCTGCCAAGAGCTGTTTCTGAGGAAGGGGATATAAATGCACTGTGAAGCCATTAAGCAGGTTACCTTCAACAGTTTTGTTGGGTAAATCTTTAGTTTAGCATAATTCACGCAGCAACGAGGAGCAGGCTTTCCAGAGTTATACGCTTTCCCCGCATACAATTAAGAGTAAGAACTGAGGCAAAAATAAGTTCATCTATTAACCATAGACGTAATGACGTTAATGTAAAGAATTGACCTTGCATTGGACAATGTGTTGATCAAGATGTTCACATCATGTAACGAGTGACACCCAGTCTTCACAGTGACATACTATTATAAAGACAGTGACACCTATCTTATACAAGATTTAGATAACAGTACTGTCCGACTGTAGTTATCATTTTTAGAGTGCATATATACATATATATATATATATATAATATATATATATATATATATATGTAGATATATAATATATTAGTTTTTTTAAAGCGAACATTTCTAACTCAAATCTTTGCTTCATGGGGGTCCCTGGAACAAAACATTTTGAGATGGGGGTCTGCGGCCAAATACATATATCTAAAAATATTTTCTAAACATTAACAGTATGTTGCTATATCAGTGGTTCTCAAACTTTTCCATGTCAACGACCCCCAAAATGATATGTATTTGGCCGTGGACCCCCATCTCAAAATATTTTGAGTCCAGGGACCCCCAGAAGCAAAGATTTGAGTTAAAAATGTCTCTCTCTCCTTTTCTCAAAAATAGCAGATCTACAAGCTTGTATATCTGCTATTTTTTAATAGCCAAATAAATATTAAAATGACACAGATGCGTTCCCGGATTGAATAGGTTAACTGAATGCTTCCTCTCGATACGTTTTATATAAAATAACCACACAGCTTTCTTTTCTTTCTTTTTTACACAGAGGGTATATGAGTGTATTCTAGGTATAAGAGACAGCAGCAACACAGCACAAGGTTGAGAGAAATGAATATGTCCGTGCATATATATCTAGAGGCATGGTGCAGACATGCTGTGATGAAAGCTAAAAGATTGGAGCAATTTCCAGTCTTTGCCTTGATGAGGCCCCTGTAGCTAACTTCATAACTACAAGCAGTGGTGGAAGAAGTACTCAAATGTTTTTACTTAAGTAAAAGTATCAATACTGCAACTTAAAAATACTCTGGAAAAAAAGTCCGGAATTTTAAAAAAAATGACTTGAGTAAAAGTACAAAAGTATTGGTATCAAAATGCACTTAAAGTACCAAAAGCAGAAGGTACTCATCATGCAGGTTGTACTATTTCACAAGTTTTCAAATGTAAACAAATCTTTTGAAAACAGCAGATCTACAAGCTCACAATGCGTCGCATCGCGACGCATTGTGAGCTTCTAGATCGGCTATTTTCAAATGGCCGACATGTATATAGCCTAGGGCTGAAGTGGTTAATGTATGTTTTGTAATAATAATCAAAATCTACAAAGTAACTAGTAACTAAAGTTTTCAAATAATTGTAGTGTAAAGTAAAAAGTACAGTATTTGATTGTGAGATGTAGTGGAGTAGAAGTAAAAGTACAGAAAATTGGAAATACTCCAGTAAAGTAAAAGTACCCCAAAATTGTACTTAAGTACAGTACTTGAGTAAATGTACTTAGTTACTTTACACCACTGACTACAAGTCCTCAATCTAAGCACACTATTGGAACAGGGTCAGTCTTGGACACTATGAGGCAACAGGTGTCTTTTATTACAGTAGTTCTCAAGCTTTTACGTGTCATGGACCCCCAAATTGATAAGTATTTGGCCACGGACCCCCATCTGAAAATGTTTTGTGCCAGGGGACCCCCAGAAGAAAAGATTAGTGTTCAAAAAATCTAAATTAATCAAAAATGTTCAAAAATAGCAGATGTACAAGCACAAAGTGACGCACTGTGAGCTTGTAAATCTGCTATTTTTGAATAGCCAGCGTATAAATGGATAAAGTGGTTAAAATGATTGTGGTGCTACATGAGCTACTTTTGCTGGGGACCCCCTGGAACCCCCCCCCCCAAGGACCCCTGGGGTTCCCTGGACCCCACTTTGAGAAGCAATGCTTTATTACACATCTTGTCAAAAATCCATAGAACCTTCATACATCATTTTATTATGTTGTATTCATATTTATATTTTCTGGGTCCCAGGCTCCCAGCATTGGCCGTGCTATTGCGAGGGTGAATTAGTCTCTCTCTCTCTCTCTCTCTCTCTCGCTCTCTCTCTCTCTCTCTCTCTCTCTCTCTCTCTCTCTCTCTCTCTCTCTCTCTCTCTCTCTCTCTCTCTCTCTCTCTCTCTCTCTCTCTCTCTCTCTCTCTCTCTCTCTCTCTCTCTCTCTCTCTCTCTCTATCCCTCTCTGTATCTCTTCCCTCCTTCAGAACATATTAGGACTTGTTTCGTTCCTGGAAGTGATGTGTTTTTGTATGTGTTTGTTTTTAAACAGTACTAAAAGATAGATTTAGAGTTGTGTTAAACAGTGAGGGTGAATGAAATTGCTGCTTCTGCCAAAGTTCAGCAACGCTTTAACCCATTAAGACCTGAGGCGATTCTTAAAACAGTTTTTTGAAAAAAATCTAAAAATCTAAAAAGATCTACAAGCTCATAGCGCGGCACTGCTATGAACTTGTATATCTGCTATTTTTGAATAGCCAAAGAAATCTAAAGAGACACAGATGCGTTCCAGGTCTTAATAGTTAGCGTTCGTTCTTTGATCGATTGATTGAATACTTTATTAACAGTTTGCAAAAAGTACCGCGGTACAGTTATACAATAATACTAAAAGGATAACAGAAAAAAAGCCCTGATATGAGGGCTTGTTTCCATTGTAGTCCTATGTAAGCCTATTCAATTCATCAAGACATATAAAGACATACAATACTATACAAGAAATCATCAATACTAGGAGCAGTAACAGTATATAGTATACAGTGGGAGGTCATTTATTTTGGCAAGATAGAAGACTTGTCTTGGTCCAGCTGCAAATTGCAGACAGGTGTTCTATTATGGCGGTTCTATGTCTCTGCCTACGAAAATAAATCAAATAATTATGCAGATTAATTGACAGCTAGCGAGCCACACACACACACACACACACACACACACACACACACACACACACACACACACACACACACACACACAGTCACACACACACACACACACACACACACACACACACACACACACACACAGTCACACACACACACACACACACACACACACACACACACACACACACACACACACACACACACACACACACACACACACACACACACACACACACACACACACACACACACACACACACACACACGAGAGAGCAAAAGTGGAAATTGAGTTTTCACCACAACAATGTAATCATATATTCCATGGACTCCATGTCATATATAACAGTGTCGCTTGTGTATTCCTATTTATTTATTTTCTTTCTAACATGGTTGGTTGACATTAAGTGTACATTTCAAAAGGCCAACGCGTTCTTTTCTCCTGGTGTTGGCATTTCCACTAATGTTGTCAGGTCTCCCCACGACATGTCTCCATGATTGTGATTGTGAACGGCTACACTTTTCGGTCATGTTTGGTACAGTAGCACATTCCCCCCTATCAGAGTCGCTTTGTTTGTATGATAAATGTACATGGATTTATCTTGCCGGCGTTTTGCGGACGTATCGACAACTTGTACATTGTAAATGCTACAGTATGTGTACTTGCACGCATGGTGCTGGCTTAACCCATTAAAACCGGGAAAGCGTCCGTGTCATTTTAGATTTTAGCGTTGGCTATTCAAAAATAGCAGATATACAAGCTCACAGCGCGTGCAGTACAGTACATAGCAGAAATCAGAGAACTCTGAGAGTTCAATTAATCACTTTTTCAACCTGGCATCCCTATTTTTGGCATGTCATTATTATAGGCATAGATGTTTAACCCGTTAAAACCGGGAAATCATCCGTGTTTACATTTTTTGCGTTGTATATCTGCATTCAAAAATAGCAGATATACAAGCAGATATACACAGATCATGACGCGCTGTGAGCTTGTAGATCTGCTGTTTTCGAACATTTCGGGAAAATCTTGAAAGTGTGTGAACTACTGATTTAGAAGGCTTCAGGTCTTAATGGGATAACGGGACCTAACCTCACGTACAGTGTATAAAGGGGACATGCAGCACATGTTCACTGAACAGACAGACGTGGAATAATATCGCTATACAAATGTACAGTAAACTCAGTCATTCTGGCAGCTTGGCGTGAAATGGTATTGCCGGTGTAGAGGAGACTTTTTAGAGGAGAGTTTTTTTAAACATGTTTGTTCACAACACATAATTAAAACGGTCAAAATAACTTACAGTGTTAGCCCATTCCTAGATACGACACCCCCCAAATCCATCCATGCATCCACACACACTGTAAAAACATATCTATTGCTCAGATGATCTCTAATCATTTGTAGCACATTCGTAGTTCGTATGAGTCATATGCCTTTATTAAGATACACAGTACAATCCTCAGTGTACATTTATCCTCATACCTCAGAGCTGTGCAAATGTAACCAAATGAACCTGTTGAATTAAAGGGATAGTTCACCCCAAAAGGACCTTTTTGTTTTTGTCGCATTCCTAAGCCAATAATTTGATGACCGGCAGCGGTTCCGGTAGGAGACACAAAGAGTCTCCTTTGTGTCTCCTACCGGAACCGCTGCCTACCAGTCCGCTGGTTATCAATTATTGGCTTAGGAATGCGATAAAACATAAAAAATATCACCACGGGGTGACTAATCAATAGGAAAAAAAAACGTTTTTTGGATGAACTATCCCTTCAACACTGATGATTTTACTGTGTATCCTCTGTCTTTCTGTGGAGCTCCTCTTAGCAGGAATACATATCGTCACATATTATTATTTTAGTCACAAGCTCTTGTTAATAATTTTCAATGTTTAAATATGAATTAAACCCACAGAGACTTAACCACATTCAACCTGGCGTGGCATTGATTCGCGACACATTGTGTGAGCACAGTCTTACGCAGTGGTGTAAAGTAACTAAGTATATTTACTTAAGTACTGTACTTAAAGGGATATTTCACTTTCAAAAAAACCTTTTGTCATTTTATCATCTACTCAGGCCTTTGTGAACCCCCCAGACAGTTTTTAAGTTGCTTGATTCATTATTTAGATATTTGATATTCATTTTATCAGACACGCCCCCTTCCTATACGAACCCATTGTAACTTCAAACTTCATTTTAACCATGTTAGATTCATCAAAAACACCCGTCCTTGGTTCTGGTGACTCATCCTGCCCTCCTAATGCGTGAGGGTGCCGTGTTTTTTCAATTACTTTTTTCATTTTTTTCCCCAATTTTTTTGGGGGAAAATGAAAAAAATTAAATACAATAACAAATTTAAATAAAATAAATCAAAAAAGTAATCGGAAAAACACGGCCCCCTCACGCATTAGGAGGGCAGGGTGAGTCACCAGAACCAAGGACGGGTGTTTTTGATGAATCTAACAGGTTAAAATGGAGTTTGAAGTTACAATGGGTTTGTATAGGAAGGGGGCGTGTCTGATAAAATGAATATCAAATATCTAAATAATTAATCAAGCAACTTAAAAACTGTCTGGGGGGTTCACAAAGGCCTGAGTAGATGATAAAATGACAAAAAGTTTTTTTGAAAGTGAAATATCCCTTTAAGTACAAATTGGAGGTCTATGTACTTTACTTGAGTATTTCCAATTTCCAATACTTTTACTTCTACTCCACTACATCTCAGAGGCAAATATTGTACTTTTACTCCACTACATCTATTTGAAAACTTTAGTTACTAGTTACTTTGCAGACATAAATGATCACATTATAAAACGTACATTAACCACTTTAGCCCTATTTTATACCTATAGGCTATTTGAAAATAGCCGATCTACAAGCTCACAACGCGTCGCATCGTGACGCGTTGTGAGCTTGTAGATCTACTATTTTCAAATATTTTAGTACTTTTACTTTTGGTACTTTAAGTACATTTTGATACCAATACCTTTGTACTTTTACTCAAGTAAATTTTCAATTCCAGACTTTCACGTAATAGAATACTTCTACATTGCAGTATTGATACTTTTTCTTAAGTAAAAAATTTGAGTACTTTTTCCACCACTGAGTATAATATGGAGATACAAGGTTTCTGCCCGACAGAGGCAATATGTCACATCAGTCTCTCAGATATCTCATTCAGCTGAACATAAACCGTTGATTTCTATAAGTACACACAAAAAGAGAGAGAGAGCGAGTGTGGGTGTGTGTGTGTGTATATATATAATATGCTGTTGTAATCTTTGTAAAAAGGGACACTGACTTCAAACAGGTCTGGAATGGAAGAGCTGTGCCTTAAGCCTCTTGTTTCAACCAGTGATGCTAATACATTTCAAGCTTAGCGCTAATAAAATTGAAAACTAAATGGATGGTAATTGTTTCATGCATTTGAAGGCTGACGGTGCTCATTCCATTGTGTGTGTGTGTGCCTGTGCGTGTGTGTGTGTGTGCGTGTGTGTGTGCGTGTGCCTGTGTGTGCGTACGTGCATTCTATGTGCGTTTCAATTGTACAGAATCAGTCGTCTGTTCAACGGCACAGAGCCCATCGTGCTGGACAGCTTGAAGCAGCACTACTTCATAGATCGGGACGGAGAGATATTTCGCTACATTCTCAGTTTCCTCAGGAGCAGCAAACTGCTCCTTCCAGATGACTTCAAGGTACGTCCACACACACACACACACACACACACACACACACACACACACACACACACACACACACACCAGAGCATACATTACAGTGTGTGGGTATGTGTAGCGTTTTATCAGCTCTCAGAGTTTTAACCAAAACAAAAAAGAAAGTATGTGGAGAGTTCCTCTGCCCAGCGGCTGTAGTATGGTCTTCTATTGTTTTATTACATCGGGTCTTTTCACTAAATGTTCAGTGGACATGAGAATATTTGTCATTTCAACTGTTCAGGTGCTGTGGTTTTCAACGCTACGCTCCATTTTCATCCCGTCGGCAACCGAAAATTGCCGATCTACAAGCTCACAACACGTCGCGCACACATGTTGTGAGCTTGTAGATCTGCTATTTTCAGCACTCAAGCTGAAATAAGCACGCTAACTAAGTATGAATTAGGGTTTACACACTGCCTATTACTGGTTGCTTGTAATCTTGGCTGGTCTAATTTGTAGCCTACTTCTCGGCTTTGACGGACATTGTCCATGTCCTTAACAAACTCTGTGTGCATTCAGCTGTGTACGATTTCATAGATCTCCAAACCTGCCTTACTAAATCGTGGATTACTCTACTACAAGCCATTCAAATGTGCGCCTTTGATACCAGATCTCCTCTGTTTTACATGCAGTGGTGTAAAGTAACTAAGTACATTTACTTAAGTACTGCACCTAAGTACAATTTTGAGGTATTTGTACTTTATTTGAGTATTTCCAATTTCCAATACTACTCCACTACATCTTGGATCCAAATATTGTACTTTTACTCCACTGCAATTATTTGAAAACTTTAGTTACTAGTTACTTTGTAGATTTGGATTATTATTACAAAACATACGTTAACCCCTTCAGCCCAGACATTCTGCACAATGAGTACTTTACTTTTGGTACTTTTAAGTACATTTTGATGCCAATACTTTTGTACTTTTACTCAAGTACATTTTGAATCCGGGACTTTTACTTGTAACAGAGTATTTCTATATTGCAGTATTGATACTTTTACTTGAGTAAAACATTTGAGTACCTTTTTCCACCACTTGTTATGAACTCCCAGGTGCTCCAGGTTGATTTAATTGGCCTACGTGGAGTTATAGCCACTAATATTCACCACTTCAACCCTACAGTATTTACTGTAGCGGTCCCCGAAGGGTCTGTTCTCTGGCCCCCTCCGTTTCTCCCTCTACAGCAAATCTCTTTGCTGTGAATAGCTGATCTACAAGCTCACAGTGAGCTTGTTGTCTGCTATTTGTGTCCCTATATCCAGAATAGGGACGCTATAGGCTCTCGTGGCCATAATGCCACGAGACACCGGCATAGACACCGGGCTCAATATAAAGGGCACACTGTTTATTAGGGGTGTAACTATACATTTTAACAGCGATTCGATACGCATCACGATACATGGTTGACGATACGATACATGGACGATATTGGTTCATTCATGGCGATACGATACGATTCAATGATTTAAAATCGATACAGTAGCTATTTAGCACAAAAATATTATGTGTTTGAAACATGTGGATAGTGCAGGTTTTTTTTAGGGAAAAATGTATTATGGATATAAATAAGTAAACACAGTGATTCTCTGGCAAATATATGGACATTGTATTTGAACACATTATGGACAAAGCCGCACTTTGACATGAACACAGAGATTACACACATTTATCGATAAACCAAGAGTAGCGATATGTAATTAAATCCCTCTTTCTCTTTTTTCTTCTTAAAATTGCTAAATACAACGCACAAGAACTTATTATTAATAAAAAAACGATTCGATACGATATTTAGCTGTTTGCATATCGATATAGTAGATTGTTGAAAATTAAAATCCATTTTTCGATGCAGTTACTATATCGTTACACCTCTACTGTTTATAGTTTCTGTGTAAAGCAAAATGTTTCCTTGCCTGCATGCATCCCATTGGCCAAAGTGTCTCTGGCTGGCTTTGATTGGACACTCTATTCTGAGGTGTAAACTTTCAGCCAATCGTTGACCTCCGTGATACTTTGGTTTTTGCACTCCAAGACGTCTATCACAATCTTGATCACAGTAAAGCCGAAGGGAACCGTTGAGAAGAATTTGGCTACATTTCAATAGATTTCAATGACTATGAATCAAATGCTAGAATTAATATGGAGCAAATGTAATGTGAGATCTAAAAAAAGAAAGCAATTTAGGTCAAAACGATCTAGATTTGTGTAAAATAAGTGGCCGTGGTTGTAAATGGATGTTGGACAAAATGACACGTGACTGCAGTGACACCGTTATATGGATCCTTTAAACTTATCCTACATTTTCCGTCTCTGTAAGGATGCCAAGAGCATCAGCTAAATGCCTAACATGTCAAATGTAATTGCTTTACACGAAGATAAGTATTGAGAATATTTATTGGTAGTTATACATTGCCCTCTAAAGTGGGCCTTATATACTGTACCTGTACTTGCAAGACAAATTATGCATTTTGTACATCGTCACTCTTATCCTGAGTGACTTACCAACAGTGGTGGAAAGTAACTAAGTACATTTACTCAAGTACTGTACTTAAGTACAAATTTGAGGAATTTCGACTCTACTGGAGTACTATTTACAAATGTCAGTACTCCACTACATCTCAGAGGCAAATATTGTACTTTTACTCCACTACAATTATTTGAAAACTTTAGTAACTAGTTACTTTGTAGATTTTGATTATTATGAAAAAACATACATTAACCACTTCAATCCCATACACATTTCGGCCATTTGAAAATAGCCGATCTACAAGCTCACAATGCGTCGCGATGCGACGCATTGTGAGCCAAGACATGGCTCACAAGACATTGCACACATGAAAATGTGTGCAAATTTCCTCAGCCCGGACTGATAAGAGTATTGGTTGCTTAGAGCATTTAAAAGTAAAAATGTCACCATTAAAGGGATAGTTCACCCCAAAAAAAAATTAATTGACCTCATGGATATTTTTTTGTTTTTGTCGCATTCCTAAGTCAATAATTTGATGACCGGCAGCAGTTCCGGTAGGAGACACAAAGAGTCTCCTTTGTATGTCCGGAACCGCTGGTCATCGAGTTATTGGCTTTGGAATGCGACAAAAGCAAAAACATGAATTCAACTCTCCATGGGGTGACTAATCGATAGAAAAAAATATTTTTTGGGTGAACTATTCCTTTAACCCATTAAGACCTGAAGACGATTCTACAAATGTCTATTTTTGAATAGCCAAAGTGTAAAATAATGGCCTTTTAGCTCAAATCAAAAAGTGACACAGATGCGTTCCAGGTCTTAATGGGTTAAGAACCACCAGCAGCACCAGCATGTCCCCAACAATATTGCAACTCACTAAGATCCCCCACGACGTGCGTATTATTGTTGCTCCACGCCCACTTGACTGTCAGGCAGAGCTGCAGTAGCTCCCGGCCCGGGAACAAACATTTAGAGCTACAAGGCTTATCCTGGCGCCATTCTGTTGTGACAACGCTATAAAAACAACCCACTAAACCACAAGATTCCACACATACCCACAGATACTGTACACCTAGTAGAAAGGCAGCGAAGACAAAACCAACTTTGTAGCCAAGCTAATTCATTAGCTTTCGCAAATATACCCAATGAAAGGACATACGTTTCCTTCCAGGAATTTGAGCGTATAGGCCTTTTTTGTTGTCGTTAAAATCAGTGTGACTGATCATGTGAGGATTCAAAAACGACATGGTCACGGCAATGACTTCATGTGTCGCTGTACAGGCAGTGCATTGAGCAGTGGTGGAAAAAGTATTCACATTTCTTTCTCAAGTAAAATTATCAATACTGCAATGTAGAAATACTCTACATTACTAACACTACGTTACACTACACTACATTACACTACATTACGTAAAGTTAAGTAAAAATCTGGAATAAAAAATGTGCTTGAGTAAAACTACAAAAGTATTGGTATCAAAATGTACTTAAAGTACCAAACGTATAAAGTACTCATTATGCAGAATGTTTTCAAATGTATAAAACTCTCTTGAAAATAGCAGATCTACAAGTTCACAATGTGTCGCATCGCGACGCATTGTGAGCTAGAAGTAAAAGTACAGAAAATTGGAAATACTCCAGTAACTCCTCAAACTTGTACTTAAGTACAGTACTTGATGCCACCACTGGCATTGAGTCAACCAAATGAATGAATGAAACCCCAGTGACATAACCAACCATGGTTGGTCAAGGGTCAGTCAAGGCTGATGATGTTTGTTTTCTTCCGGAAAAGGGTCATGTGATATAGGGATATGACGAATCATGGAAGGATGTGGCGTGACTCGAGACCCAAATGCGAAGCGAACATGTCATCGTTTTCAAGTGTCCATTACTGCCGTCCCAGTTAAAGGATCTACACCATGAATTAAAAATAATAATATCATATTGTTTATGTCCCTCAAACGTTTTTCAAAAGGTTTGAGCCTAAATCAAGCCTCAGATATACTCATTCCAACTAACTTCTCTCTGGCTTATAAAGCACTTTCACCTGCAATACCACATTGTCCTGTTTGGCACGGGGTGCTATTGAGCCAATAGCCCTAACCCTAACCCTATATATATATATATATATATATATATATATATATATATATATATATATATATATATATATATATATATATATATATAATTCTTTTTATACTGAACTGAAAAACGGGAGGGATTGTACCCTGACGTGACGTCACGTCAGGGTGCAAATCAGTTTGGCCTGTTTTGAGAACAATTTACAGAAAACCCCAGATTTGCTGTGAAAGCCTGAGTGTTCAAACTGGGGTATTTTTGGGGATAGAAGAGAGGTAGGGGAGACCAAAAACACACAAAAAAGAAGAAAAAGTTTGAATTCATGGTGTAGTCCCTTTAAAATACAATGCCGGAAGGTTCAGAAGTATTTTGAATGCAAAAATGGCCATGGAACTAGGTGGAAGCTATGGTGCAAACGTAGCAACGGTTATGCATTTTACAATGAAAGCATATTAGTGTGGATGTAGCCTCAGTATACTTTGGCATTATGGCCATGTGTATCTTTGGCTTCCCCAAAAAAAAGCTTACTGTACACTGTACTGCACTTCTTGTTGCCGGGTTAACAGTTCAATGGTGAACTTCAACACAAAACAATAATTTTCTTTTCCCTCCAGCTTTCAACTTATTTTTAATTGATTCATATGAAGAAGCCTGGAGACAGCAAGTGTTAAGATTAATTTCACAAGAACAATGTATTATTCCTCACAATAATACATTTGTAAAAAATAAATATTATTTCATTTAGCAAAATACAGTAGGCCTACAGTTCAGTACAAAATCATCTTGTTTTGTCCTGTGTGTACTGTGCATCCTGGTTCTGAACTTTTTTATTTAGAACACATTTTAACCATTTGGCATCCATATTCTAGTCATAATAGTTGAACATTCTGTGAAAATAGGCGATTTCCGTCAAAGAGATGTGCTATGAGGGGGGAAAAGGAGGGGACCAAGTGTAGAAACGGTCAACAAAGTATACAGGGTTTAACTGTTAATCTTCTCCATGAGATCATGGCCCAGTGTACTGGAGTTCACAATTTTTTAGGCCTTTTGTGACCTAAAATGACTTTTAGGTCACAAAAAGGATTCAAGAAGAGTGGACACTAAGGAAGAGTGGGGAACTCGATGTCAAAAATGGTCCTAACCCATTCAAATCCGGGAACGCAGCCGTGTCATTTTTAGATTTCTTTGGGCTATTCAAAAATAGCAGATCTACATGCTTATGGCGCGGCACGAGATCTGCTATTTTTTAAATAGATTTGTGATTTGTGCAAATCTTTGAATATATACATTTTTTTAAACATTTTTAACTCAAATCTTTGCCTCTGGGGATTCTACAAATGTCTTCTCAATCCTAACAGTTATTTAGAAAAAAGCTTATGTTGCTATAATATCAGCGGTTCTCTTCTTTCATGTCAAGGACCCCCAAAATTATGTATTTGTCCGTGGACCATCTCAAAATATGTTGTTCCAGGGACCCCCAGAAGCAAATATTTCAGTTAAAAATGTATATATATATATATATATATTCAAAGATTTGCACACATTTCACGATTTTTAGTTTTTCAAAAATAGTAGATCTACAAGCTCACAGCGCGGCACAGAGTTTGTAGGTCTGCTATTTTTGAATAGCCGAAGAAATCTAAAATGACAAGAGATGCGTTCCCCGATTGAATAAGTTAAGTAATGTCAAGTATACATGATGTGAACATGCACGGTACATCATTATCTGACTTGAATTGAAACTTCAACTTCTTGTTTATGCCCCAAAATGATTGGATATCCAGGTTTTATAGCAATTTGCAGCAATTGTAGAAATATTAGACCTTAAATGTCAAATGTTCAATCATGTTCTGATCATGTATACTTTACTATACCGTACTATTTAACTGTACTGTTTTCCAAATATTTTATTATTTTACATTTTGGACCAAATAGCCAATTTTACATCGAGGTGCCACTCTCCCTGTTAGCCACAAAAGTACACAGGTCAAAAAAGTACACACTCCTCACAGGTTGAGAAGCTCTGCTGTACAGGGTTTGGTGACCTTAAACCGTGCCAGGAAAATGTGCGTGCTACTGGGGCCGTTTTTTTTCTTCGGGTTTGTTACTTTTTTTTTTTTTTTTTTTTACTTTAATGTGGTTAGTTTGGTTAATTAATTTGGTACAAAAAATGTACTCCATGAAGTGTAGATGTCAGAGTTTATTTTTTTGTTGTAATGAGTTTGTGATGGGTGCTCGTCATTTTTCCTGGGGGCTTTAGCCCCGAGACACCCACAGTATCGGCGCCCTTGCACACACGCACACGCACACGCGCACGCACGCACGCACGCACGCACGCACGCACGCACACACACACACACACACACACACACACACACACACACACACACACACACACACACACACACACACACACACACACACACACACACACACACACACACACGAGCAATCACGGTATTTTGGGAATGAAATATGAAATCATTTCGATACAAAACAGACTGAAGGGGAAGGAGGAGAGGGAGAGAGAGAGAGAGAGAGAGGTGGAAAGCGCGGCTAACTGGAGCATGGCCCTGCGATGTGTGCCAATGCCCTGAGCTGTTGTTTTTCCCACTGAAGCCTATTTCTATAGAGGTGAACACAGGTGAAATAGCCTGTATACCCCCTTGCTCTGCCCGGTCTCTCTGATGGCTGACTCCCACACACACACACACACACACACACACACACACTGAAACCAAACACAACCAGGCTCTCCATGGCACCGGGAGGTCTTGGCTGGGAGAGAGAGATCCACTGCTGGAGCTCTGGCTGCCGAAGACACGGAAAAAACAACTGGGTGGTTTGTGGTAATTAGTCTCGCGGAAAGGTGATGCAGCTCATTAAGCCATTAAGACCGGGAACGCATCCGTGTCATTTTTTAAGATTTCTTCGGCTATTAAAAAATAGCAGATCTACAAGCTCATAGAGCGTGTACATGAGCTTGTAGATCTGCTTTTTTTTATTGTATTGTGAAAATGTGTGCAAATCTTTGAATATATATATATTTTTAAAGCGAACATTTGTAGCTCAAATCTTTGCTTCAGAGGGGTCCCCTGGAACAACATATTTTACAAATGTTCGCTTTAAAAAATACATATTCAAAGATTTGCACACATTGTCAAGATTTTTCAAAAGATAGCAGATCTACAAGCTCTTAGCGCGGCATCGGTGCCGCGAGCTTGTAGATCTGCTATTTTTTTTATAGCCAAAGAAATCTGAAAATGGCACAGATGCGTTCCCGGTCTTAATGGGTTAATTAAGTTAAATCTTTGAACAGTACGCATTGTACACACACACACACACACACACACACACACACACACACACACACACACACACACACACACACACACACACACACACACACACACACACACACACACACACACACACACACACACACACACACACTAATTCATACCACTTCATGGGCATCATTTGATGGATGCTTTTGTCCGAAGCACCTTACAGTGCCGCAGTCTCCCAACGAGGCCGTCCATTTTTAGCATGGGCGGTCCCGACGGGAAGACAAACCCCCCTACCATGGCACTGCCATGCTCAGGTCTACCCTACCATGCACAGGACAATACACACACACACACACACACACACACACACACACACACACACACACAGGTACATGCATGGGCGCACACACATACAGTACACACACACACACACACATACACACACACACACGCATGCAAACACATACACACACACACAGGTACACGCATGGCCGCACACACACGCGCGTGCACACGCACACACGCACATGCACACACACACACACACACACGCACACGCACGCGCACGCGCACACACACACACACACACACACACACACACACACACACACACACACACACACACACACACACACACACACACACACACACACACACACACACACACACACACACACACGCGCACACACACACACACACACACATTGGTCTATCTAGGTCATTAGAGCTGGTTAGCTCGTATTAGCCCACTGTGGCAGTGCACACCTGGCTGCTGTTTTTCACAGCGTGAATGAAAGAGCTCCTGTGCTATAAGGCCTATAGTACATCACCTCCCTGTTATAGGGTTCAATACATTGATTCCTCGGTATGACACTGCAGACGTAACAGTAGTCAACCACTGGTTTAAAAAAGGTTTAAACCAGTGGTTCTCAAAACTTTTTCAAGTCAAGGACCGCCCCAAAATGATATGTATTTGGCCACGGACCCCCCCATTTAAAAAAAATAGCAGATCTACAAGCTCAGAGCTATGAGCTTGTATATCTGCTATTTTTGAATAGCCAAAGTATACAATAATGGTTAAAGTGGTTCAAATGATTGTGACGCTATATTAACTTATTTAGCTGGGGACCCCCTGGTACCCCGCCAAGGACCCCTGGGGGTCCCCGGACCCCACGTTGAGAAGCAATGACTTAAACCCTATATAACGTTGCTGTCGGGCAGAAACCTCATATCTCCATATTCTAACTGTTTGTGTTTTTTTTTTCCGTAAACTAATGGCCTACACACAAAAGCATCAAAAGTAGCAGATCTACAAGCTGGAAACGTGGCTCGAAACGCGACGCGAAGCGACGTGTTTTGAGCTTGTAGATTTGGTCGGGTCCTAAAGGGGTCTGTACTTGAATGTAGACTTTTGTCTATTTAGAATGTATGCAATGCTAGCAGGACTTAAAACTAAACTGATATTGAAAACATAAAAGTCAAAACAAATGAAAAATTCTGAACTATATTAACTCTTTCATTGCCAAGAGTATTTTCATAAAGTACTCCCCCAGTGCCAGCAATTTGCGTTTTTTTTTTTTCTTTCTTTTTTTTTGTTGTAATTTTTCATTCAAATAAATTATCTGATTGCGTGTTTAAACCCATATTACAGTTCTACCAGTAGAGAGCAACAAATCGACACATTGATGACCTCGCTGGCTCACTCGCCCCCTCCCAAACAGGCTCACGTCATATCCGGTCATAACCGGATGTTGACATTTTCGACAATCGTTGATCGGGCTAAATTACGATGTGATACACGACTACGATGACTGCTCGTCACCCAGACCAAAGAGAGTAGACGTGGACCTCTCCGTTCGTATTTATACCGTGTGAAAAACCGTGACTTTCCCTATTCTGGCCAAAAATGATCGCGGGAAAAAAATGAGAACCGGAAACGGAATCTGCGTCATGAAACCGGAACCCAATGAGTCTGAAGGAGTCAGGAAGCGAAAGTGATCATGAAAAATAAACAGTATAGCGCGACTACAGTCAAAAGTAAAAACTTGGGATTTCTCGTGCTGGCAGTGAGGGTACTCGGGAAAAACTCGGGATATCTCGGGCGTGGCACTGAGAGAGTTAACCTTGCCTCCATCCACCGCAGATGTTACTAAGTTATTTTAACATACTCTACTATACAGATGTGTTAGAATTATGGTCATTAAAATAAGTTCCAGATTGCAGTTTTACATTTTTATGGTTCTCACCAAGGAAACCGACTTACCTAACTCTACAAAGTAATATCACTTTTTTTTTTTCCTACACTTTCAGAGTTACATTTGTACTGTGATTTGACTGTGTGTTCAACTGTAATGTGCATGTCTTTTCCTGTGGGAAACGTTCATGATTATTCTGTTTAAGGGTAACTAGGCGAGGCTGATCGCGCTCTAGCTAGGAGCCAGAGGGCAAACTCTGAGGGCTTGTGCAGTGAAGTCTGGGCCAAGGCCAGACCTCAAACAGCAGTACAACACGCACTGTCAAATCGTCTGCTGATCATTTAACGCCGAGAGAGGTTACAAAATGGAACCAAAACGGAGCCGAATAAGGGTCCATTCGGTTCCATTTGTACACTCTCAGACTTTATACAAATGGATGATTTGAACACTGAGGATTTTATTGTGATAAAAAAACAAAAAAGCCTTATGCTTTTTTCTTTCGGGCAAAATGACAACCGGAATCGGTTTTGATTATATTTGTGGGAGTTAGTCGCTCCCACTCGCTCACCCATCCCTCCCCAACCCAAACCCCACCACTCCCTCCATGTGAAGTCTTGACAGTCCAATCAGGCACCATGGCCCAACACTATGCGTCAGAACTCATTGTTTCTACTCATTACACCCCCCACACACCCCGACACACACACACACACACCAAACTCCCCCCCTCCCCAATATCTACACACACGCTACTTCGCCTTATAAAAGCCCTAGCGTTGATCTGCATACCTTTCAATTTGCGTGAAGTCGGAAAAAAAGCAGGAGGGGAGAAAGAGAGAAAGAAAGAGAGGGAAAAAAATGCAAATAGTGCGAGGCAGAATTGAGCATGTCCTTATCTGAACACAATCAGGCTTCCCGTCGCCTCAGGGCCGGCCGTGGTGCTTTGCGCTGCTGGCAGCCGACGGTGCTGCTGTGTGTTTTACTAAACCAATGTGAAAAGTCTGAGCAGAATGGAAAAAAAGGAAGGAGAGTGTTTTTTTTCTCCTTCTTTTTCTTTTTAGCATGCATCAGTGGGAACCAAAAATATTCACCATTTTAACCCATCAAGACCGGGAACGACATCCGTGTAATTTTTTTGATTTCTTTGGGCTGTTCGAAAATAGCAGATCTACAAGCTCGTAGCGCGGCACCGAGTGCCGCACTACGAGCTTGTAGATCTGCAATTCTTTGGAAAAATCGTGAAAATGTGTGCAAATCTTTGAATATATGTATTTTTGAAAAGTGTATATTTGTAACTTAAATCTTCTGGGGGGTCCCTGGAACAAAATACTTTGAGATGGGGGTCCGCGGCCAAATACATATCATTTTGGGTGGTCCCTGACATGAAAAGGTTTGAGAACCACTGATTATAGCAACATAGGTTTTTTCAAAAAACTGTTAGGATTTAGAAGAGATTTTGTAGAATCAGCGTCAGGTCTTAATGGGTTAATACCGCTACGACCTTCGTCTCTATTATTCAAAACTACAATTAGTCACAAGTGTGTAAGCAATGTGCAGTCAGAAGCACGAGGGTATACGGTTTGTGAGATGTTTCGTGTTACGTGATTTCTGTGTTATGGGATTCGGGGGGCCTTTATAGTGGTTTAAATCGACGACTTCTATTTACTCAAATGCTTTGTTTTCTCATGTTTGCACCATGCTAAACGCCTGGAAAGAGCTAACGCTTCTATTTGTCACATGGTCCTCTGTATTAGATAATGCGTTTTGGGTTGGGTGGGGAGGTATTGCGTGGGTTATTGAATGAACAAACAGAAAACCACTCAATTGAACCACAGAAGCCCTATATGTTTGTTTCGTAACCAAAACGAATTACATTTTATACTTCAGTCTTACGACAGTGTCACTGTCACGTTCCAAAAATAACTGATCTACAAGCTCACAACGTGTCGTATTGCGACGCGATGTGAGCACTTGTAGATCTGCTGTTTCCGCCATTGAAAATGTTTGCCTATATTGAACTGGACTACCCAAAATCAGGACGCCAGAGTTAAAGGGGGTCTCCATCTTCCTTTTCTCCCCTTCCCCTTCTCGCTCCATCAGGCCTTTCCCTGGGATGCAGGCCTTGCTAGTGGGCAATAAGGTTGGGTCATTATTTAGAAAGTCAAACAGGGCTGACTGGACACTGGACTGGGGATTGAGGGAGGGGGTGGGTGGGGGTGTAATGGTCTCATAGAGCTGCCAACAGTAGTACTAGTAGTATTAATAGAGCTGCCAGCAGTAGTACTAATAAACAGTGGTGGAAAGTAACGAAGTACATGTACTCAAGTGCTGTATTTAAGTACAATTTTGAGGTATTTGTACTTTACTGGAGTATTTCCAATTTCTAATACTTTTACTTACTACTCCACTACATCTCAGAGGCAAATATTGTACTTTTACTCCACTACAATTATTTGAAAACTTTAGTTACTAGTTACTTTTTAGATATAAATTATGATATTATGAAACATACATTAACCACTTTAGCCCCATTTTATACATAGGCTATTTGAAAATAGCCAATCTACAAGCTCACAACGCGTCGCTGTAGATCTGCTATTTTCAAACATTTTAGTACTTTTACTTTTGGTACTTTAAGTACCTTTTGATACCAATACTTTTGTCGTTTTACTCAAGTAAACTTTGAATTCAGGACTTTTACTAGTTGTAACAGAGTACTTTGCAGCATTGATACTTTTACTTAAGTGAAACATTTGAGTACTTTTTCCACCACTGCACGGGGGCAAAAACATAATCCCCATCCCTAGCCTTCGACCTGGCAGAGATAACTACTACTCCTATTGTGGCAGTAGTAAGTGGTAGTACGCAACGCAGTAGCAGTAGTAGTAGTAGTAGTAGTAGTAGTAGTAATAGTAATAGTAGTAGTAGTACGGCTCCAGATGACTACAGTGCCTGGCAGACAGACCCCTGTTAAAAACATATCCATCCATGGCTTCACAGACCTGTGTGAAGGATGAGGAGCTGCACTTTGATACAGAGAGCTGCCCCAAGGCAAGCGTCTCACCGTGCGCTTTGTCAGCTACAGCGAGGAAGGGCCAGGAGAGAGGGAACGAGAGGAGAGAGAGAGAGAGAGAGAGAGAGAGAGAGAGAGAGAGACACACACACACACACACACACACACACACACACATGTACACCCCTTTCATTTTCTATCATCTTAACCCATTCAATCCGGGAATGCATCTCTGTCATTTTAGACTTCTTTGGCTATATTCAAAAAATATGCGCTATGAGCTTGTAGATCTGCTATTTTTGAAAAATCGTGTTTTTTTGGGGCAAATTTTTCAATATATATTTTTCAAAGCCAACATTTGTAAAATATTTTGTTCCAAGAATCCCCAGAAGCAAAGATTTGAGTTACAAATGTTTGCTTTAAATATATATATATATTCAAAGATTTGCACCAATGCACTCGGTATCTGCTATTTTTGAATAGCCAAAGAAATCTAAAAATGACAGTGATGCGTTCCCCGGTTTGAATGGGTTAAATATTGTAAGTATACTGTAAGTTTAAGATGTGTTTCATCAGCCCTCAGTTCAGTTCAGACAGAGTTGTTTTTTTCGGGTGTCATATCTCAGATGAAGGGTGCTTTACATGAAGGGTCAAACGAGCTTTAACAGGCTTGCTCTTCACAACAGAGGCATCAGGGTCAATTCATATGTTGCCCGGCCCGCTGCCACAATGTCCTCTCTCTGTACCCAGCAGGGCTCCAGAGAAAAAAAATGCTCTTTTTGTAAGATCTGGGTCCCCGACCACCCTTCCTCCCCTTGTTAGCAGCACCCAGCACCCACAGACAGTGATGATGCAGTCGCACGCGCACACGCACACGCACGCACGCACGCACACACACACACACACACACACACACCACTCCAAAAGCACACTCGCTAAGCACATTCATCAGTATAACACACTAGCCATGGGTAAAATAAGAAGAAAAAAGGAAAAAACAAGAAAGCCAAGATGTCCAACTTTTCTTCTGATCTGCAGTGGTGGAAATGTTTTACTTAAGTAAAAGTATCAATACTGCAATGTAGAAATACTCTGTTACAAGTAAAAGTCCGTAATTCAAAATTTACTTGAGTAAAAGCACAAAAGTAGCCTATTGGTATCAAAATGTACTTAAAGCACCAAAAGTAGAAAGTACTCATTATGCAGAATGTCCAATTTCACAAGTTTTAAAATGTATAGCTTGTAGATCGGCTATTTTCAAATGGCCGGGCTGAAGTGATTAATGTATGTTTTGATAATAATAATTATCAAAATCTACAAAGTAACTAGTAACTTAAGTTTTCAAATGATTGTAGTGGAGCAAAGTATTGGAAATTGGAACTACTCCAGTAAAGTAAAAGATATCTAAAAATGTTACTTAAGTACAGTACTTGGTACATTTACACCGCTGCGAAAAAGAGAACAAGAAAGCCAAGATGTCCAACTTTTTTCTTTTTATCTGTAATGTATGCTATCAAAAGCTTGATCAGACAGTGGGTGGCTACATTAGCCTCATGGACATTATGTTATAGCAACACATCGATGTCACGCTAAAGGTGCCCTTTTCAGCGCGGGAAGTGCATTAGGGGAAATCAAGTTAGACCAGACTGATAACTGTATTTCGCCCCTACCATTGCATACGATAAAACAAACCGTAGCCGAGAGCCAAGGAACACAAACGTCATTTAAAGAATAAACTATTGAATGTTAGCGAGAGAGCTAAACCACGAGCGAAAGAAATGAATTAAGCCGTCGTTCTTTGCCACCGCGAAACACTAATCAGAACACGGCTTCATTAATTACTAATTGCTTCGCGAGATGGATTTACAACATTTTAGCGACATTTTCCTCCAATTAAATCACGTCGTAATAGGAGCTTAACATCAGGCCACAAGTCACATTACCATAAAAAATCCCCTCCACGTAAAGGAATACATTAACATTCTCCTTTGGCTCATGAATTGTCCTCATGCTCACACGTTGCCTCACACCATATCACTCTCCTATCACCTCCTATATCCGCCTCCTCCAATAGTGAACCTCCTTCGACTCCTTCCTCCTCCTCTGTATTTTCCTATGGTGGTGCTGAATGATGGTGCCATCTGGTCTTGTGGGAAATTAGAGGGAAGAGTGCAGGGGCTAAATGGCCCCCAGCAAAGCCCCAGCCCGAGGGGGGGGGGGGGCAAGGCAATCTGCTGCAGACTCTGTCTGCACACAGGAATGCTCTCTCCATCCCACTTCACTGGAGCCCTGCTGACGGGCCTTTGCTGGAGTCAGCTCTGCTGAAACATGCTAAAGGCTAGCCCCGGCCCAGCCTGGAAGAGCTACTGTGTGTGTGGAAGAGAGAGAGAGAGAGAGAACTGCAACAGCAGTTGTTGTCGGCACCGCTTGGCTTATTTGAGACAGACGTCCCGTGGATGAGCTCACACAAACATGTGTGAGAGATACAATGCTCGGTTCCATGAGATACTCTATAACGTAACGTTAGAGGACAAACAGAGGTCAATGTATGAATCTTTTTGATTTGTGTAGGCTCTATAAGGATGGCGATGTCAGGTGGTCTGTCCAACACTTTAGTGTTCCATTCCCATGAAACTTCCGGATTGGATGAGCCCCAAAACCATTTGAGCGACGGCATGACCTTTCCGCTAGCTAGCGCTATAGCCTTAGGCCACTCTTAGTCTAATTATGGTGCTTTATTTTAGTTTACTTAAAAGCTTTTGCTTTTGTTTACAATTAGTTAAAGGGATAGTTCACCCAAAGAATGACTTATTTTCTATCAATTACACGCCCCATGAAGCCTTGAATTCATGGCGATTTTTTAGTTTTTGTCGCATTCCTAAGCCAATAATGTGATGACCGGCGGAAAGATGCTAATGTATCCATCATCATCAAATTATTGGCTTAGGAATGCGACAAAAACAATTTGTGTAATCGATAGAAAAAAAAAGTCATTTTGGGGGTGAACTATCCCTTTAATCCTTCAGTTAATATACAGTATATGTATATACCCAATTCTGGCACTACTAATAATCTTAGGATGGCAATGCTGGTTGGTTCAAACCATTTTGTTCCAGTTAGATGTAGCTAGTCAGGCTTCCAGACTTTCAGCTACCACAATTCCGATGAGTAAATTCCGATGACTCCCATGGCAGTGGTGAAAAAATTACTAAAATGTTTTACTTAAGTAAAAGTATCAATACTGCAATGTAGAAGTACTCTGTCACAAGTAAAAGTCCTGAATTCAAAATTTACTTGAGCAAAAGTACAAAATGTACTTAAAGTACCAAAAGTAAAAGTACTAAATGTTTGAAAATAGCAGATCTACAAGCTCACAACGCTTCGCGATGCAACGCGTTGCAAGCTTGTAGATCGGATATTTTCAAATAGCCTAGGTATAAAATAGGGCTAAAGTGGTTAATGTATGTTTTATAACATAATAATGTATATCTGCAAAGTAACTTGTAACTAAAGTTTTCAAATAATTGTAGTGGAGTAAAAGTACAATATTTGCCTCTGAGATGTAGTGGAGTAGAAGTAAAAGTACTGATAATTGAAAATACTCCATTAAAGTAAAAGTACCTCAAAATTGTACTTAAGTACAGTACTTTAGTAAATGTACGCTAAAGGCAAAGGGCAGTAATGTAGTTACTTTACACCACTGCTTTTAGCTATCACAGTTCCGATGAGTAAATTCCGATGACTCCCACGGTGCTTTTTTAGTGATCCCATCTCTCTCTCTCTCTCTCTCCTCTCTTCACCCTGCGTTTCTCAGGATTGGCGCCTGCTGTACGAGGAGGCGCGTTACTACCAGCTGTCGCCCATGATCAAAGAGCTGGAGCGCTGGAAGCAGGACGGCGAGCAGCGGCGGCTGGCCCAGCCCTGCGACTGCCTGGTGGTGCGCGTCACCCCCGACCTGGGCGAGAGGATCGCCCTCAGCGGGGAGAAGGTCCTCATCGAGGAGATCTTCCCGGAGACCGGAGACGTCATGTGCAACTCGGTCAACGCCGGCTGGAACCAGGACCCCACGCACGTCATCCGCTTCCCCCTCAACGGCTACTGCAGGCTCAACTCCGTCCAGGTACGCTACGCTGGGGGAATAGTGGGGCGGGGGGGGCCGCCGGTTCCCATATGCTGGTTATTTCCAGTGGTGGAAAGTATAACTAAGTAAATGTACTCGAGTACTGTACTTAAGTGCAATTTGGAGGTACTTTTACTTTACTGGAGTATTTCCAATTGTCTGTACTTGTACTTCTACTCCACTACATCTCAGAGGCAAATATTGTACTTTTACTCCTCTACAATTATTTGAAAACTTCAGTTACTAGTTACTTTGCAGATATAAATGATTACATTATAAAACATACATTAACCACTTTAGCCCAATTTTATACATTGGAATATAGCCGATCTATAAGCTCACAACGCGTCGCATCGCGACGTTTCCGGGTCGCACGTTGTAGGGAAGTGTCGAAAGGCTTCCGACCGTTCAGTGAAGTGGAGTAAAAGTACAATATTTGTATCTGAGATGTAGTGAGTAGAAGTAAAAGTATTGGAAATAGGAAATACTCAAATAAAGTACAAATACCTCAAAATTGTTCTTAAGTAAATGTACTTAGTTACTTTCCACCACTGCGACCGTTGGATAGCAGCGGACTTGTTGTTGAAAAAGACGTCAAGCCATAGGCTATTTTTAGCACCATCGGCTCTCAGGTGCATCCAGAAACTTTATTTCACACCTTCCAACCGACTGATCTGCCGACTTCATTCGACTTGCCAGTAGTAATCTGTAGTCGTCTGTTTGGTGGAAGAGCTACCCTTAATAGGTTTAACCCATTAAGACCTGGAACGCATCTGTGTCACTTTAGATTTCGGTAGCACTTTACAATAATGACCCGTTATAAAGTATTTATAAACGTTTATAAGCAGTTTGTAGACTATTAACAAATCATTAACAACCTGTTTGTTGACATTCGTAAATGATTACTAAAACCTTTATAACTACAGTTATAAATCATTTATAAGGTATTAGTAAGTAGTGAACTATTCATGAATAAGCCATGTATAATACATCTGTAAATGATTATTAAATGATTTGTAACTGATTTTATATAATATATACAAGCTATTTGTGGATAAAGAACTAATCATAGACAAACTATTTATATACATTGGTTAATGATTATGAAATCATTTATAATAACATTGTAGAACATTTAAGAATCATTTAAACATTATTTAAAACACATTAAAACATTATTTATACTCGATTTTGTTCATTAAATAATGTAATTTAATGTGTAGGAAATAATTTGGAAATTATTCATATAGTGGTATAAATTTAGTTTTTTTAGGGAGTTTTTTTTCATGTTTAGCAAATGATGCGTAAGACATTCGTAAAGAGTATGTAAACCATTTGCAGACGTTATCATGGGCCTGAGCCTAGTTGCTTCTTTTGGGCTTGTTTTCATAGACCTGGCCGCTTGTTTCTTTTGCAAAATCTGGCAACACACTGATTACCTGCATTACACCTGCAGTAGGAAGTGAACGGTGATGCAGTTGCAGACTGGACAGAAATATGTCTAATTCATGTTTTATGTGTTTTAACTGTCTTGTTGCAGGTGATCGAGGTAACATAAAATGGCTAATCTTACACACATGAAGTAGCATTATGACCAGGGGGTATTTTGATGGTGGCCGTTTGTATCCACAATGTTTGTTTTGATGTGTAGGCTAGTGCTTAGCAGTTTAGCTTAGCAGCTAAAGCTAACTTGCACTGGGAGGTGGTGACTACAGAGGCTCTAAGCTGCTACTCTGTGATTCTGTTGTGATGAATTTCTTTGTTTAAATGTCAGTGTGTGTGCTGTGTCCAAGAGTTGCTACATGTTATATCTTAATAAATTGTTTTATACTTTTATACTCTATAACGTTACTTCTGCCACTTTTTGATGTCACATGTTTTACTAATCATAGTTAAACATGAAATAATAATGCATAGTCTTCACTTTACAACAAGGCCCATGATAACGTTTGCAAATGGTCTACATACTCTTTACGAATGCCTTACGAATCATTTATTAAACATGAAAGATAATTCTAGTAATTGTTTGGTGTCTGCATTCATGAAAGCCAGGTAGTTTGCAACAGGTAAGGACAAAGTCACATTAACAGACAGTTGTAAATGATGAACTGTCTTCACTTTACTATAGGGCACATAATAACATGTAATAAGGATTTATAGATATTTTAGGAATGTTTTACAAAGCATATGTTAAACATGAACAAACACATTAACAGACAGTTGTAAATGATGAACTGTCTTCACTTTACTATAGGGCACATAATAACATGTACTAAGGATTTATAGATATTTTAGGAATGTTTTACAAAGCATATGTTAAACATGAACAAACACATTAACAGACAGTTGTAAATGATGAACTGTCTTCACTTTACTATAGGGCACATAATAACATTTACTAAGGATCTCTAGATATTTTAGGAATGTTTTAAAAAGCATATGTTAAACATGAACAAACACATTTCCCAAATTACCGACAAGGAAAATTGATCATGTGGAAATAATGATCTGCAGATAATTTTTAAATGTTTAATTTGTACATTTAGAAAATATGTAATAATTGCATAGAAATGGTTTGTTGTTCATGCCTTGGGCTAGAACAAAGATTTAACACATGATTTATGAAGTCTTAATACATGTTTAAAAAGATGTCCTATAACCACGAAAAAACTTAATTTACACCACTTTATAAATAATTTACAAAAGATTTCCTACAATTTAAATGACATTATTTAATGATGAACAAACTTGAGTATAAATAATGTTTTAATGTGTTTTAAATAATGATTAAATGATTCTTAAATATTCTACAACGTTATTATAAATTATTTAATAATCATTAACCAATGTATATAAATATTTTGTCTATGATTAGTTCTTTATCTACAAATAACTTGTTTATATTATATAACATCAGTTACAAATGATTTAATAATCATTTACAGATGTATTATACATGGCTTATTCATGAATAGTTTTACTACTTACTAATACCTTATACATGATTTGTAACCGCAGTTATAAAGGTTTTAGTAATCATTTACAAATGTCAACAAACAGGTTGTTAATGATTTGTTAATAGTCTACAAACTGCTTATAAACGTTTATAAATACTTTATAACGGGTCATTATTGTAAAGTGCTACCTAGATTTCTTTGGCTATTCAAAAATAGCAGATATACAAGCTCATAGCGCGGCACTGAGTGCTATGAGCTTGTAGATCTGATCGATTTTTTTCCCAAAAACTGTTAGGATTTAGATATTTTTTAAGAATCGCCTCAGGTCTTAAAGGGTTAAAATATGTAAAACTATATGCCTCACAATGAAAGATCGCTCGCAAAAATGTATTTAGACAATCCCGTTTCAATGCCCAATGGGATTTACATCAGCTATATTTATACTTGATAAAGATCCCATTGAGGATCAAATTTGAGTGCATTCTGGCACAATCAGACAAGAATTGCACGCCGTCTTTATGGTCGGGATATCTGTGACATTTTGGCGCATCACCAGAGCAGGGGATCTGTGTGTAATGCCTGGTTTGTACCTACGTAGCTGCGTGATACCAACGTGTAACTAAGTATAAATCACCCTTAAGAATTAGCATATTAAAAAAAGATGCCACCCCCTCATGATAGCTCGATTCCTGGCTCGGCACCAGTGTTGCACGTCATATTTTCTCTCTGCCTTCATTCGAGTACTTTTTCCACCACTGGAAACAAGTGCCATAAAATCTGGTCCAAAAATAACATGGGTAACCCAAAGAGAAGGCAGCTGTATTTTGGGTCTGATTAATTAGTTATAAAACAAGCGCCTACAATTTCTTCAGTGCATCACCTTCGCTCCCTGATTTTCTCACCCCATGCCACGTGTTAATTACAATCGCACCACGCTGGTGATGGTGGCGGTTACATAAGCCTTTGTTTTGTCAAAGAAGATTTGACGATCCGATCCTAGTGTCATTTTGTTGGCATTCCTCCAAACGTCCCTCTGTACCTTCTGTTCTGTGGCATAAATAATTGCTTAATTGCTTTTAATAGCTGGGCTGTTCATGAGGTGTAAGGTGCTCGTAATAATGTTACAGTGAATGATATACAGTGAGTCTCAGCCAGTTAGTGCACAGATCATATCGTCTCTGTCGGGTGGAAACATCATACTGTATGTCCAAAACTGTTAGTTTCAGGATTCAATTTCAAAAGTATCAAAAGTAGCAGATCTACAAGCTCAAAACGCGTCGCTTCGCGCCGCGTTTCGAGCCGCGTTTCGAGCCGCGTTTCGAGCCGCGTTTCGAGCTTGCGGATCTGCTACTTTTGATACTTTTGGGTGATGCTGTAGTATGATCAAGTAGGCCTGGGTGTTAATTTACGAAAAAACGCAACAAGTTAAAATATGGAGATAAGAGATAAGTGTCTGTCCGACAGCAACGATATATGCTCCTCCTGCGCAAGGACCTGGGTTTGAATCTGACTCCCTCTTGTCTCGCATGTCTCTCTAGAATCATAAATAAAATATATTTGATATATATATATAGCCCCACTGTACACTTAATCTAAAGGTTTTCACTCCAAAATTAGATTGACAATAAAAAAAGGCTGTTAGCATAAAGATGTCTATTATTGAATACTAGATAAATCTAGCACCAATCAGAGCGCTACGTCACACGAAGCTTGGCCAATCAAGTCCGGATGTATACGTTTGTGACATTTGGAGGCCAAGCAATTTGTGGAAAACAGTTTTAGATATGTACTGTATGTGGCCGCGGACCCCCATCTCAAAATGTTTTGTTCCAAAAATAAAAATATATATATTCAAAGATTTGCACAAATGTTCCCGAAAATGTAGATCTACAAGCTCAAGTGCCGTGCTATGAGCTTGTATATCTGCTATTTTTTAATAGCCAAAGAAATCTTAAAATGACACAGATACTTTCCCGGTCTCAATGGATTCATATAGATTGTGTAGTACCTGAGGTGCTGCAGGAAGTCCTTCGAAAGTTTGATCTGTTTTTAGATTTTCCAAAACATTAACATTTTGTGAAGCAAGTATGAAAGTACGAAACATTGAATAATGACTTGCTGGCCAATACTTATTTCTCAAAAATGGTTCTATTGCAATTTGGGCATCTTTCATTCTGGTGTGTCGATTTAATATTGTATGTTGTTCTGGCGGTTACATAGTGTTAGGAGAGGTATTGTACTGTATCAGTGTCAGTGGTTTTCATCCCTTTTCATGTCAAGGTCCATTGTTTATTCGGAATTTAAGCCACAGAACCACCATGTGATGAGATTTAGCCTCTCAGACCCAAGACTTAGAATATTTTGTTGTCGTTGGATACGATTTTGTCCACAATTCCATGCTGTATTGATGTTGGTACCATTAGGAGAGACAACAGGCAAATGTTGATCAAAATAACTATTATTGAATTAAGTAATGCAGATGTTTAACCATCATTTAACTCTTCGGAGCGTAAAATGAAACCAAATGGACCCGTAAGGGTCCATTTGGTTTCATAACTCTCCATTATTTAGCTGGGGACCACCTGGAATCTCCTCAAGGACCACTGGTGGTCCCCCCGACCACTGTATGTTGTTCATCTTGTAAGGTCAGCCGTGGGACACGGATTCAACCATGAAACTCCTCTGACTATATGAGTCAGTTGACTTGACTTTGGGCTGTTGGCACAGTTGACATTCTTCCACAGCTTGTATTTATCCAGGAAAGCGTTTGGCTGAGTGTGCAGTTTAAGTCGCTCAGCACCGCCCTGTATACTTCACATTCACACACATTGCACACATTCACACCTGGGAACTTCCCAATGCAACCACTGTCTTATCTTGGCCACTGGGCAGCGTTGCCATGTCGGCTTATTATAAGCGACTTTGGGCTTCTTTTTCTGTAAAGTTGTGCTTCCAAATGTTTTAATTATTATTTAAACCAGTGCTTCTCAAATATTTTCATGAAAATGTTTTGAGCCAGGGAGCATGGGCATAGCGGTCTGATCTGAGCTTCTGGACAACCGTATCTCCATATTATGCCTATGGGCATATGGGGTTTGGTTATGGTTATGTGTGAGTCATAGTGACATGCCTATTATATGGGCATATGGGGTTTGTTTATGGTTATGTGTGAGTCATAGTGACATGCCTATTATATGGGCATATGGGGTTTGGTTATGGTTATGTGTGAGTCATAGTGACATGCCTATTATATGGGCATATGGGGTTTGTTTATGGTTATGTGTGAGTCATAGTGACATGCCTATTATATGGGCATATGGGGTTTGTTTATGGTTGTGTGTGAGTCATAGTGACATGCCTATTATATGGGCATAGGGGGTTTGTTTATGGTTATGTGTGAGTCATAGTGACATGCCTATTATATGGGCGTATCAGGTTTGTTTATGGTTATGTGTGAGTCATAGTGGCATGCCTATTATATGGGCGTATCAGGTTTGTTTATAGTTATGTGTGAGTCATAGTGCATATGGGAGTCATAGTGACATGCCTATTATATGGGCGTATCAGGTTTGTTTATGATTATGTGTGAGTCATAGTGCATATAGGGTTTGTTTATGGTTATGTGGGAGTCATAGTGACATGCCTATGATATGGGCTTATCGGGTTTGTTTATGGTTATGTGTGAGTCCTAGTGACGTGGCCGTGGGGACCCTCCCATTAGCCGATTGGTAAAATATTAACAAGAGCTTCTGACTAAATAATAACTACATTGGATCCATTCTATTTTTCCATTTCCTTAAAAGTAATGGTTTTAGACATACAAGGTTTCTGCCTGACAGCAGTGTGAGGACCCTGGATTAAATCCAACCCCAATCTTGTTTCGCACGTCTTTCCTCTCTCTCTCTGCCCTTGGTTTCCTGTCTCTCTAAACTGGCCAATCTGAAATAATGAATAAAGAATGCTTTAGAAAAACAAGCTCTTGTCAGATCACTCAACCATTTTGCGCCAACTCTTAATTATCTATGCAATATTTGTTTAAAAGTGACAAGCCAACAACAACAAGAAAAACGAAATGAAAAATGCTGGGATGGATTCTTCCAGGATTCAAGGCAGATTAGCAAGAAACAGATTGTGTCTCAGAGAGACACTAGAGAGAGGCGAGTGTTTAGAAGCACAAGTCACCAGCGTCCATCTGTTAATTAACCACTCAAGCCTTATATACTTTGCCGTACGACAAATAGTGGAAATAGCCGCTCTACAAGCTCACAACGCATCGCGATTTCGGATCTGAGCGTGTAGCTATTTTAGAAAATCTCTGCGGATCGTGTGACTTATGTAAGCCTGAGGGAGTGGCGGTCTGTCTGTCTGCCTGTGTCCCTTTTAGGCCCATATATGGAGATCCTCTGATGTCATCAATAATACGTCATAGACTGGCCTGACAACAGGTACAACAGGTACTCTGACAAGGGCTTACGACGGGTACACTGCATAACCGGAGGGGCATTTTTTTATAAATCAGAAATTGTTTGAGAAATGTTTTAAGATTTTGATTGCCCAAAATAGGGATGCCAGGATTAATATGGTTAAATGATAAGGCACAAAAAAGGTGTTCAGGAGTCCAGGTGTGCCTTGTTGTGACATCCACTATTATTAGTATTATTGCTATACATACAACTATACAAAAAAAGTTATGAATCATCTATTTAATGTACTAAATCAGGACTTTTTGTGCGCACTCATTTCCCCACAAATCCTATACCCTTGTATTTTTGCTTTTCACTATATGAATATATAGGTGTGCCTTGAGATTTTGACTAGTTTGCCTTGGGCACAAGAAGTTTGAAAAGCACTGCACCAGAGCTACAGTATACAACACAAGCTACCAGAGTATAAAATATAAAACAAGCTGCTTGCCTGAGTGTGCTTTATAGTGTCATTGTGTGGCATGCTGTACCCATCGAGCTACAGCACACAGAAAACACGCCCCCTCGTCACCAGTGGTGGAAGAAGTACTCTGATATTTTACTTAAGTAAAAGTAGCAATACCACAATATAAAAATACTCTGTTACAAGTAAAAGGCCTGTGTTAAAAATGTTACTAAAAGTGCAAAAGTATTGGCATCAAAATGTACTGTTGCGACGCGCTGTGAGCTTGTAGATCTGCTATTTTCAAATAGCCTAGGTATAAAATAGGGCTGAAGTGGTTAATGTATGTTTTATAATATAATGATTTATATCTGCAAAGTAACTAGTAACTAAAGTTTTCAAATAATTGTAATGGAGTAAAAGTAAAAGTACAGAAAATTGGAAATACTCCAGTAAAGTAAAAAAAAAACTCAAAATTGTACTTAAGTACTGCACTTGAGTAAATGTACTTAGGTTCTTTAAACCACTGTGCCACACAGGGATCACAAACAAGAGAAACACTGTGTGTGTGTGTGTGTGTGTGTGTGTGTGTGTGTGTGTGTGTGTGTGTGTGTGTGTGTGTGTGTGTGTGTGTGTGTGTGTGTGTGTGTGTGTGTGTGTGTGTGTGTGTGTGTGTGTGTGTGTGTGTGTGTGTGTGTCTGTGTCTGTGTCTGTGTCTGTCTGTGTGTGTGTGTGTGTGCGTGTGGTCTGTTTCTGCTCTGATGATCCCTGTTCTCTCCACTCTCTCTACCTGGCTGGCTGTGGGATTGATGGACTTGTTGATGTGACGTGTAAAAAGAGTGGCGCGTGGCCGTTTGCCGCGTCGTGTCCCCCTGCCCTAGCAGCGATAAGGGACAACAGAGGGCCCCCCCCCCTTCTTCTCTGAGTGCTCTCCGCTGTCACTGTGATGAAGGACAGATCGGCTCTGGCCTGATCCGAGTGCTCCATCACATTGATGTATGGAGCGGCCTGCCTGGCCCCTCCGACTCCAGCTCTGGGAGGGTTGCGTGTATACACACACCTCTGTGGCTCTTTGGCTAAATGTTTTCCCTCTGTTAAGTGACTGTTCTGCTCTCTCTCTCTCTCTCTCTCTCTCTCTCTCTCTCTCTCTCTCTCTCTCTCTCTCTCTCTCTCTCTCTCTCTCACCCCATTGGCCCCTACATCAGAGTACAGATGGTTTGAGTTATTCACCAAATTCCTGTCATGACTTCATGGAGAATCACTCGCCAAGGTGGGGTTGTTGTTTACTCGTTTAATCTTGGTCCCTGAGATGTGAGTTAAGTCCCACTGGGAGAAAAAAGCCCCACTGTACTGTAAGGTACAGGAGGAATAAACCTCTATACGGTATAACGTTGCAATGTATTTTCCTATGTGCTAGCCCAGCGACACGTAACTGCCACGTTTTTCACATCGTTACTTGTATTTCACGGTAGTGCCTCAAAGACGATTGTTGGTATAAATCGTATAGTGCCAGTTGAAGACGGCCCTTAGAAAGAGTGCCCTGAAAGTTCAGAAGCAGTGGTGGAAAGTAACTAAGTACATTTACTCAAGTGCTGTACTTAAGTACAAATTTGAGGTACTTTTACTGCGGCCGATCTACAAGCTTGTAGATCTGCTATTTTCAAACATTTTAGAACTTTTAATTTTGGTACTTTAAGTACATTTTTATACCAATACTTTTGTACTTTTACTCAAGCACATTTTCAATTCCGGACTTTTACTTGTAACAGAGTAGTTCTACATTGCGGTATTGATACTTTCACTTAAGTAAAAACATGTGAATACTTTTTCCACCACTG
>NC_137603.1:57273070-57308070 GCF_963280865.1 Gymnoscopelus braueri
GTGTAGATGGGGTGTAGAGGGTGGAGGAGGTGTGTGTTGGTTGGACTATGCATGGCTACGGGCGCTGCTGTGTGTTACAGCGAGTGTGCCTGTGGTGTGAGGCTGTTATGTCTTCTCCTATACAGTTCTCCAGTCCCCCCCCCACATACACACACACACACACCCCAAACACTCTCACACACACACACACACACACACACACACACACACACACACACACACACACACACACACACACACACACACACACACACACACACACACACACACACACACACACACACACACACACACACACACACACACACACACACACACACCAACCTCCATCGCTCTTAGAGAGTGAAAACAACTTTTTTTTGTCTCCTTAAGATTATTTTAAGGACATTTCTTGTTATCCTCATGATACTGAGTGTATTGTTTATGTTAATGTTAATACAGTTGGTGTGAGCTATTTTTATAGTGCAATGTGCCGTGGAGAAAAAAAAGAAGCAGATGTTACATCTTTGGGAAAAAAAATTAAAGCCAGAAATAGGAGAGAGTGGAAAGTGAGCGAGAAAAAGGGAGAGTAGAAGAGAATGGGTGAACAGAAGTTTCAGAAGGGGAACGTCCAATTAATGATGACCTACAGCTTTGATCAAAACGAAAAAGGCTATTTCTAATGGCCTATTCATACTTCATTGTGCGAGCGCATTGCTCACCGTCAATAACTGATTTTCAGCTGAAATGTGTTTTATTATCGTCTCTGTCGGGTGGAAACCTCATATGTCCAAAACTGTTACTTTTCAGGATTCAAATAAAAAAATTGCTAAAGTAGCAGATCTACAAGCTCGAAACGCGTCGCTTCGCGCCGCGTTTCCAGCTTGCTGCTACACCTGGGGTCCCCGGACCCCACTTTTAGAACCAATGGTATAGAGCACGACTTCTGGCAGAAGAACAGGAACCGGACACCTGTCATACCACAGCCTTTATCTCTGGAAGTTTCTTGACAAACTCACTGCTTGCGACCACATCAGAGCAGCTTTAATTATCTGCTAGCTTATAATAAGGATAAAGTTCCCCCCCCCCCCCCCCATGGAAGCACACAAGATGAACACGGAGCTGCAAATCACACTGATTTTATAGGCAACCTTTTGAAGTGGGGCCTGTGTTGTGGCTAACCTCACAGACTAGGGAGCAAAGCCACAGTCAGAACCGCCGGTTAAGGAAGGTTAGAGCAATTGGCTTGTGACCAGTGATGGAAAAAGTATACTCACATTTCTTACTTAAGTAAAAGTATCAATACTGCAATGTAGTAATACTCTGTTAAAAGTAAAAGTCAGAGGTTCAAAAAGTACCAAAAGTAGAAAGTACTCATTATGCAGAATGTCTCATTTCACAAGTTTTCAAATGTATAAAATGTATAAAAAATCTTTTGAAAATAGCAGATCTACAAGCTCACAATGCGTCACAATGCAACGCATTGTGAGCTTGTAGATCGGCTATTTTCAAATGGACGAAATGTATATAGGGCTGAAGTGGTTTGTATTAATAATCAAAATCTACAAAGTAACTAAGTTGTCTAATACTTGTAGTGGAGTAAAAGTTCAATATTTGCCTCTGAGATGTAGTGGAGTAGAAGTAAAAGTACTGAAAATGGCAAATACTCCAGTAAAGTAAAAAATACCTAAAAAATGTACTTAAGTACAGTACTAGAGTAAATGTACTTAGTTACTTTCCACCACTGCTTGTGACCAAGGAAGTTGCTGGTTTGAGTCCCTGAAGGCCGGGGGCCAGGAACATCTGCACATGATGGGGAAGTGAACGAGATAAAGCTTAATTTACACGCCATCGCGCGAGGGTGTCGATGCGACACTTTGTTAGCTTGTTAGTTCTTTTTGGCAAGCAAGACCATCGTACTATGGACTATGAATTAGGCTTAACACCGTTCAAAGGCCCTTCCTTATGGGAGCTACAGTGCAATAACCCCTATAGTTACTACAGTGAAGCTGCCCAGTGGCAGTGTTGCCATATTGTGTGTGAGAAATAAGCAACCAGGTCTAGGAAAACAAGCCCAAAAGAAGCAACTCTAGACCACAGGAGCACTTTAAACCTATATGCAACGGCTATTCGAAAATAGACGATCTACAAGCTCGCAACGCGTCGTGAGCTTGTAGATCGGCTATTTTCAAAAACTCTATTTTTGAACAATTCTAACACAATGGTCATAAGCTAATATGGGGCCGACCGACTCCAAACTCGGCGCGCACATCGGCAAGGACTCGAGAGAGTGCGGTGCCCGCCGCCGAGTCGTTCGGATATGCGGTTGTTCAGAACCGCCGATCTGACCGATTATGTCCATATATGGGCATGTATGAATATCCAGTTGTCCAGAACCGCTGATCCAACCGATATGCCCAAATATGGGCATGCCATTGTATGGGCATATGCTGTTGTGGACCCCAGGAAGTGTATAGCTGCTGCTAAGGTAGTAGCTAATGGAGATCCAAATAAACAATAAATATACTGATGACAGGGATCTCCATATACTGTATGGGTATAAAAGGGACAAGGACTGACAGATACAGAGATCTCCATATATGGGCATAAAGGGACACAGACAGACTGGTGGTGCAACGTCTACTCTGACAAAGCCCCGACACTATGACTCAGACATATTGGTCGGATGGATCGGCGGTGCGACATACAGTAGGTGTGAGAACCTCTAGTTTATAAAATCCACTGACAGACTTGACTGCGAGGTTCCCAGTTCGATCCCGGGCTCCCCCAGAGTTAGTGTCGAAGTGTCCTTGAGCAAGATGCTGAACCCCTAATTGCTCCCGAAGAGCATGTTGGTGCCTTGCATGGTTTCCTCCGCCATCGGTGTGTGAATGAACAATCTATGTAAAGAGCTCTGGATGAAAGCGCTATGTAAATGCACCATTTACCATTTAACCACTTTCAACGGTGGCATCCTTATTTTTGGCATGTCAGTACAATTCATACGACAAAGTATAACATAGGGCACTCATTTATGAGAAAAAAGCAAACATTAAACAATGAAATATGGAGATACAAGGTTTCTGGCCAACAGCGACGATATGATCTGTGAGACACCGGGAACCTCCACAAGTTGTATAGTTGGCTGTTTTCCTGATAAACTGAGGCGAGATTGATTCACAGATTCCATTCACTGCTCCTTGTCCCATATCAAGGTCCATGCATAGTTAAACAAAAGACCCCCCCACCCACCCCCCCACACACACGCCACAGTGGCGGCTGCCGCGTTGTTGTGCACGATTCCTGTCACTCAGCCCCTCACCGTGCCCCATGTGCCCCGAGTGCCGGAGACACAGTCTCAGAGAGCAAAGTGTCTTCCCCTCAGCACCTCCTCCCCTCAGCACCTCCAGAGAGGAGCCGCATGTGATTGCAGCGCACACGCACGCCGCTCCGGTTGGCCATCAATATTACATTATGCGCTCTTGTTTTGTTCAATCCGTAAAGTCTCACCCTCTTTGATTTCTGGCCCCACCATCTTGCCTGCGAGTGCGATCAAGACACACGTACCATGCTGGGAGGTTATAGTGGAGGGAGGTCTGATGCATCACTCTCTCTCTCTCTCTGCTCATCCCCATGGTGGGTGACCCAGGTTTGAATGGCAGCTCTCCGAGAGTGAAAGAGTGAAGAGTGAAGTTTGTGTGTTGGTGTGGCGGTACGTGATAGTTCACAGTCACGGCCAAATTACTTAAAGGAGTAGTTCACCCAAAAAATTACTTATTTTCTATCAATTACACACCCCATGAAGCATTAAATTCATGAAGATTTTTTTTGTTTTTTGTCTCACTCCTAACTAAGCCAATAATTTGATTCCCGCGGAAAGATGACTATGTATCCGGTAGGAGACTCAAAGGAGTCTCTTTGAGTCTCCTAAAGGAAATACACCCGGTCATCAAATGATTGGCTTCGGAATGCGACAAAAACAAAAAATCTCCATGAATTCAAGGCATCATGGGGTGTGTAATTGATAGAAAATAAGTAATTTTTTGGGTGAACTATCCCTATTAAGTGTGTAGTCTGCGTATAGTATGATATCAATGATCTGCACAATCAGTGTTCACGTACAGTATAGGATTTTAGTTCCCAAGAGGTGAACATACTGTAATACACAGAGCTCAAGCAGTTAGCACATGAGATACAGCCAGGCACCGTATATCTAATTGGTGGCTACTTGCCTGGTTCTCTGTAGTGTCGGGGATATCCAAGCGTTGGCGTTCCTTTGCCCTCCTCCTCCACGGCAGTCTTACTCCGACGTAGCCCTCCTTGCTCGTTAGAAATGTTTATTTTGGTTAAGAAAGTGGTAAAGGGAGAAAGGTTATACGTCTCCAAACAGTATTGTGGTTTGGTATTCTTTCCCCACAAAGCTGTGGGCCACAGCTGGTCCCTCTCTGCTAATCACACCAGAGCAGCTGATTCCCATCTCCTCTCCTCTCTCCTCTGACTCTCCTCAGCCACTTCAGTCAGGTAAACGAGGGACCCCATGGTCTGATCAACCCAACCTCCGCCAAACCCAGGATATCATAATTTGACCCAACTCCCCATTATTATTAAACTGGGAAGTTTGTATTGGAGTGTAGCATTCCCCTCTGCAGCCAAGTCAATCACACAGCAATGCAAACTGTGTGGTGTGTGGAAGGCCCGTTAGGGATCCAGGGAGATTAGGGGAAGCGAGTCTTCAGCTCACATCCATTGCTTCAAACACGCAGGTGGTGAGAGGGAGGCCTTCCCTGAGTCGAAGTTGGGCGAGCGATTAGACTTTGTGTACTTTTTGTTTGTTTTATCGCCAATGCCATCAAAGTGTTTCTTTCTTTCTTCTTCTTCTTTTTTTTTCAGAGAAATGCAGGAAGGCCTCAACTATAATAGCCGTAACACAACCGAGAGGGTGATCTTTATTGGGATTAGATTAGATAGATGTAGTTTAGTGTAATCCACTCTGTTTAGCATTTAACCACTTAAACCCCATATGGGTAACTGGATTCCCTCAGGGGATACTAGTGTCTTTTCTGTTGTCTGTTATTGTGGGGTCAGCTTTTGCTGAAAATAGCCGATCGACAAGCTCACAACGCAACGCAGCGCGTCGCGTTGTGAGCTTGTCGATCTGCTATTTTCAACGAAAGCTTTCCCCACAATACCGATGCTGAGGTTTAAGTGGTTAATTTCCTATTGAGACAGAGAGTAGGAAAGCAGAGACAGAGACAGGGAGGCACATGGGAGAGGGTTCTCACACCTGGGGTTTGATCTCATCGTGAGCGTTGCGATGCATTGTGAGCTTATAGATCTGCTATTTTTGGCCCAGAATATGGACGCTGAGGTTCCAAGTGGTTAAAGTACAATTTACACAAGTGGAACAAAAACAAGAGGGCTGCGTTGCAAAGTTGTTACCAATCCCTGCTGCAATCACAAAGCAGACTTATGTGGTAGCGAGCTGCAGCCGCACATTTCACTTTCCCAGAGACAGCTTTTAGTTTAATGTTGCCGTTGTGGGGATTAATGTTAGGACATTGTCCTGTGGACATTTAAACCTTTATATATCTTAATTATTCAGCGTAGCTGTTGATGCACCTCTGGCACTATTTCACCACCACATAGTCAGACCCAAACCTCAAGTTGTTTATAGTGCCCAAAACCCCCTTTTTTTTAACCATTACATTATACCCCAACCAACCCAGACACCAACCCAACTCTCTTCTCTAATAATATCCTTAAGTCTTATGTGTCACCGCGCATTGCATGATAAAAGTGTTACTGCTGCGAGTATCAGTATTGATCGGCCCTGCCTCCTCCTCCTCTGTGACCGAACTCCTTGCCGAACATGACAGAGTCCCATATGTGTTAAGGAGATGATGTGTGTGTGTGTGTGTGTGTGTGGGGGGGGGGAATGCAATGTGATGCAATGATCAAAGAAGGGAGTGTAATATCATTTCCATAATCGTTAGGCTTTCCTCTCCTCTCTCTCTGTCTGTCGTGAATTTGGGAGGCGTTTGATGCTCGGGCAGGTCTCTTAATTAGCCGTCTTCCTCTCTTTAAAACCCACCATTAGCGGATTGGATTCATTCAACCCCCACTTTCCTCTCCTCCTCTCTGACAGGGTTACAGATTGGTTGTTGTTTGTGATTATTATTGCCCAGACAAATCTCCAGGCATCACGATTGGTTACCATCAAATGCTGTGACCCGCTGTGTTTGTTGTATTTACAGCTACCGTAGTTAGGTCAGAGTTAATTAGGTCACAGATTTGCCAGAAATGTGAGCATAGAATCAATTAAAGCTACCTTTTTCAAATATTACCTGCTATTTGCATGAGCTCTGAGTTCTGTGAGACAGTAGCACGTCTGTTAGCCTGGCTGGGATATAAGGTACATCCTAATATCCCAATGACAGTTAAACTGTGGCCTGTGTTGGTGCAACCAAAGACAGCGCTTTATGCATTAACAAAAAAGATTTTACAAACATTGTTGAACTATAGTTTGGTTTAAAAAAACATGGACAAGAGTCTTCCCCTAAAAGGGTGTAATCCCCCCCTCGATAATGCAACACACACACACACACACACACACACACACACACACACACACACACACACACACACACACATACACACACACACACACACACACACACACACACACACACTGGGCCTCATTTATCAAACGTGAGCGGAACGGATGTGATCGTAAATCGCTCGTGAATGCATTCACGCAATGTGGTATTTATCAGTAAGTTTTCATAATTCCGTTTGTTCATAAGATCTGAGGAGATTTCATGAGTGCTCTATAACTCTTGGTATTGTGTGCGTAAATGGCAAGAAAACACAACTATATAAAGAAATGTTTGTAGATGATTTGATGTGCGGCTGCCCCCCAGGATTTATGAAACGATAAGGCTGGTATGTGAAAACGTATACCTTCAGATTTGGAGGATGATCGATCCAAGACGAGATTGATTGATCCACGGTAAAAAAAACAGATCGCTGTCACCCCTACGGGGTTAACTAACATCCAGCCTTTTGTTTTCTGGAGCTGTGTGTGCATTACCATGAGTGGAACAAATAAATAATCAATGAATTCCAGGCAACGACATCTCTCAAATGCCAATATGTATATTATGATCGTTGCTGTCGGGCAGAAGCCTCTTATCTCCATATTTTAACTGTTTGTGTGTTTTTTCGTGAATTAAAGTCTCTACTTGATCATAACTACAGTGTCACACGAAAGTATCCAAAATAGCAGATCAACAAGCTCGAAACGCGGCGCCCAAGCGTCGCGTTTTTAGCTTGTCGATCTGCAATTTTTTTACGTGAATCCTGCAAAGTAACAGTTTTGGACATGTGAGGTTTCCACCCGACAGAGACGATATCCATTGTGGACGACTTGACCACCACATCATTTCAATCGATTTACGATCGATTGGTATTTATCAACGTAGACGCAGGGATGCCAACAAACAAACGTTGACAAATCCGGTGGAATGAGTTAGCTGAGGCCCATTGGTCCATCATCATGTGTATGAATGCACTCGGTGCTATGAGCTTGTAGATCAGCTATTTTTGAATAGCCAAAGTATAAAATAATGGCTATAGCCTAAAATCAAAAATGACACAGATGCGTTCCCAGATTGAATGGGTTAAGGGACCACTCTGCCTTCTGTGTCCGTGCGCGCGTGCGTGCGTGCTTGCGTGTGTGTGCGTGCATGCGATGCACGGTGTATTTAGTGAAAGAAGCGGGTTTGCCCTGAGCCAGACCTTTCATTTCCATGAAGTGCACACTTTCTGTTAAAAGAAGAAGAACTGGAGAGAGAATAGGTAAACACACACACAGCACTCCTCTCACTGGGATTTAGACCCCCCCCCTTCCCCCCAAAATACCCCACAAGGATTAAATAGTAGCTGAGAGGAGGAATTGTGTGTACTTAATGTGTACAGTCTAACAGGTGTCAATGTGTCAATGTGTGTGTGTGTGTGTGTGTGTGTGTGTGTGTGTGTGTGTGTGTGTGTGTGTGTGTGTGTGTGTGTGTGTGTGTGTGTGTGTGCGTGCGTGCGTGCGTGCGTGCGTGCGTGCGTGCGTGCGTGCGTGCGTGCGTGCGTGCGTGCGTGCGTGCGTGCGTGTATCTGAAATCATACCTACTTTCAGTTGATTTATCCACCTTAAGACATGCTGATTCTACGAATGTCTTCTAAATCAGTCGTTTCACGATTTTTCAAAAATGTTAAGAAATGTGATGTAGGCTACAAGCTCACAGTGACGTGCTGTGAGCTTGTATATCTGCTATTTTTTGAATAGCCAAATAAATCTGAAAATGACACAGATGCGTTCCCGGTCTTCATGGATTAAATGAACATTCTGTATTTTACAGCACTCTCTCTCTCCTCTCCTCTCCTCTCCTTCTGACTCCCTGTGGCTTCTATCTTTACTTGAAGTCCGGGCTCCCGATTGCCCCATGACTCTCATTCTGCACACGTCTGTCTCCTATATACGCTCGCAGCGGCACCAGACCGCCACTTCTCTCTCCTCCTCAACCCCAGCCTCATTACTCAAATTAGGAGGCCTAGTTATCACCGTAGCCGAGCTCCAGTCGACTCCCTAACACACCTATCATGCGCTGGCCCACATCCCTTTGAGCTTATGCCCCTCAGATCTGTAGCCGCCGGATCCAAGCGCAAGCGGCCATGAATATTGCAGAGAGAAGACGACGTGATGTCGGTATAATCCCCTCTGGTTCTTTATTCCATCTTACCTTACCGTTGGTGGTGTGATTGGACGGAATGGTGGAGGTTCGTGTAAATGGCTCGAGCTACGTGTTGTGAGATCGATGAAGACGTGGGTCATTGTTGGGGCGGGGCAAGGAGTGGACATTTAGAGAAATACAACTTTAGATTATTTGGCCCGGACGACTGGCGTAGCGGTCCTGGCACCTGTGTGTGTCGCGGGTTCGAATCCCGATCCCGACGGCCTTTATGCTGCATTTCACTCCCCATCTCTCTCTCCCCATTTACTGTCAGTCTACTGTATTATTCTATCAATAGGCAGAAATAAGGCAGAAAAAGCCACAAATTTTTTATTTACTGGATATTTGCTTGATAATTGTCCTGCATTTTGAGGATATCGCCCAAGTGTTCCTCGATTAGTTTGAAGCAGATGAGTGTATATGCATGCACAATATAAATGTGCTTTAAATAACCAAACACTGGACTGGCATCAAAAAAAGACTGAATCTGAATTGGTGGGAAATGATTGTGTTTACCACATTCCTTTCTCGGCTTCCTTCAGTATTCTGTCTTTACAGACGGCAGGAAAGCAGAGCTTTTGGCACAAAGAAAGAGGGGAGTCTAGACCAGGAAGGAGCACATCGTCTCTGTCGGGTGGAAACCTCATATGTCCAAAACTGTTCCTTTTCAGGATAAAAAAATGATAAATATCAAAAGTAGCAGATCTACAAGCTCAAAAGAGCTTGTGGATCTGCTACTTTTGATGATTTTGTGTGACGCTGTAGTATGATCAAGTAGTAATTGACAAAGGAACACTAAAAGTTAGAATATGGAGTTAAGAGGTTTCATATTAGGTCCAAAATCAGGGTTCTTAAGCACTGTACCATCAATCTGGGAACCCATCGGCAAAAAAAAGGGGGAAAAAATGTTTAGCTCGGAATCTGTTCTTGAGAGATTACTGTACCATAAATAGTCAGATAAGTGTGTCATATTAAAACCCCCTTTTGCTCTTGTGTTTTTTTTCTCCCCCCGCCGGCAGGTCCTGGAGCGTCTGTTCCAGAAGGGCTTCAGCGTGGCGGCGTCCTGCGGTGGCGGCGTGGACTCGTCTCAGTTCAGTGAGTATGTGCTGTGTCGCGAGGACCGGCGGAGTCTCTCCATCAACACGCCCATCAGGATAAAACAGGAGCCCCTGGACTAAGAGATGGAGCGCTGCTGCAGAGAGAGAGAGAGAGAGAGAGAGAGAGAGGGACTTCTGGTGGTGAGAGGGGGGTCCTAGCTTCGCCCCCCACCCCCCCCTCCCTAAAACCCCTCACCACTCCATAATCACTTCCAACAAGAACAAACCCGGTTACCCTCTGAACCCCCTCCTCGCCTCCACTACCCGCGTCCAAGCCCTCCAGAAAAAAAAAAAGTAACAGTTCAACATGAAACACACCTAAGTATTAGCAGAGGCGTGTTACCTTTGCCGGCTCTGCGAGAACTCTTAAGGGGAATGTAGTACCGAACACAGAAAAAAATTACCTTTTTTCTTTTTCTTTTTGGATTATGTAAAAAAAAAAAGCTCTCTAAAAACTGGGACCGTGATGAACAAACAAAAAAAAAAGTAAAATAAAGGACTGAACTGCAGCTTTCTTGAACCGTTCTAGCACCACCAGTGTCCAGTTGATTTTCCTGCCCATCCTGCAGTGTACTGACCTCTTATACAGTGACCCCCCCAGCTTCTTCGAGGGACGCCAAGCCCCCTCCTGTCCAGCCCTCCTCCTCCTCCCCTCCTCTCGGACCCTCAGCCACTCAGGCCCAGCTCCATGGCACATGTGTTGTCCAGTCCTGTGTCTGTGTGTGAGGCCCTGTGTGTTGTGTGTGTTGTGTGTGTTATAAGAGCGCCTGACTGACCCCAGGGGGCCCCAGTCCAGTTTATAAGGGAGGCTTTTTTTGGGGGGGACTTATAAGGGTCTGGCAGAGAGAGGAGAGACGCTATAAAGAGACATGTAGACTTATCTCGTCTGCCAGCCCCTCCTCCCCAGTCCCACCCCACCCACAACCAATCAACACACCTCACTACAATAAGGGGCGTGTCCCGTCCTGCCAATCCAACCATCGTTTGTCAAATTGACTATTAGCATTTTTTTTCTCCTTCATTGTTGTTTCTCAAGTATGTTACTTGCTCCTTTTGCAACCCCCCCACCCCCACCCCCACCCCACCACAACCTGGTGAAAACAGTTATTAATGGGAATATTTTCAATGTCAGTTTTTTTTTCTTTCTTTCTTTTTTTCTGTTTCCTCCAATATGAAGGATTGTATGAGCGTTGTAGTCATTAGCATCTGAGAGCTTGTGTGAGAGTGTTTTCCTGGCAGTGGCTGTAGAGACTTGCTGTCCGCAGGCAACGTGGCTAAAGCGATCTGGCTCATAATGCGTCCGCAGCTGGAGAAAACAAGTCTCGTTGTTAAATCGGGGCTTGAGAAGAACACGAAGAACATGGATACGTAACGTCTACAGCGTTTATTATTATTCAAATGTGTATCATATATGATTAAAAAAAAGTGCTTTTGGAATTTCAGCTCTATAAAACATATCCTGGATGGATCCCTTCAACCGGATCCGCTTCACAGCACACAACATGGCAGATATGTTTTGCGATTGAGCGAAAAGTTCAGCAAAAATGAATAGGCTCTATGCACGCAGCAGCCATATTGGAAAGAAATTGGAATTTCATTCCCTACACAGGTGTTACCAATGATACTAATGAAGGCTCTGTTCCATTCTGGTCAAACAGAGTCAGGGTGCTGATATTGTGGAAACACTCTGCTACACCAGTGGGTCTCAAACTGTGGTCCAGGGACCCTCATGGTTCCTTGAGGGGGAACCAAATGGCCCCTTATGGGTGTGTAACACTGAGAGTGTACAAATGGAACCAAATGGACCCTTACGGGTCCATTTGGTTCCATTTGTACACTCTCAGAGTTATGGGGGTCCTTGAAATTAAAAAGTTGGAGAACCACTGTGCCACACCAAATGGAACAGAGCCTCAATTAGTATAATTGGTAAAGACCTGTGAAGGAAGGAAGTAAGGAAGAGGGCGCAATTTCTCACCAATATGGCCGCCGCGCATAGAGCCTATTGTTAAAAAATGGAAAGAGTGAAATTGCACAAAAAGCTCTGAAGTGTAAAGTTGTCTGAGCCAAGAATGTTTAGGACTTGAGGGCCAACGGAGGAAAGCTTGAGGTTTACCAGTATATCTCCCAATGATTGTCAAGAGATGTACTCTAAATGCTTGATGACACTTGTTTTTGCACTTAAAATATATTATGTACAGAACGGCCTGCCCAAGTAGGCTACTACCCTCCACAAATATGTTGTGGTCTGATGACCGCTGCCACATCAAGCGTTCACAAGGAGCTCTATCCAAAATGTTCTACTGCGTCGTCCGCTAGGACAGAAAACTTAAGAACTGAGAATTAACCAGGGTGCAAAAATGATAATATTTTTGTCAACTGAGGTTGGTACCGACTACTATTTAAAAAAAAAGTAAGAGTAACTTGTTTGATTTCTTTGTACTCTGTAAGAGTAGGGGTCATTTCATGTGAATTATGGATCATTTTGGAACGCAACTCTTTGGCTATTTTAGGAGTTTATAAAGACATTGGAACATTATTTCAAGAGCAGAAAGGTGGTCCAAAAGACAAGATGCCCTGTTTTAGTGATTGTATAAAGGTAAAAGTCAAGAAAGTACCGCTTTCTAACGGTTGTTATAGAGCTTTTCACAGCTGTGTGACAGACGACGCACTGGGTTGTTTTACGTACAAAATGGTTTTAGCCAATACCTAAAACGAGGGTATTATTTTGTTCATTTGAATTCCTCATCAGGATGACTTGTTGAGAGAGGCTTCTTACCAACTTTAAGGCAGAAAGAAAGACGCTGGTTTCGTTTCTTTCTCTGTGTGTGTTTTTTTTTGTACTGTCACTTCTAAGCCCGAGTTATTTTAGTGACTCCTCACATGTCTGTATGACAGAACCCAGCGTGAACCGTACGCCCAGCATCAGAGCAATTGTTCTCAAAGAGCCAAGTGGGAGGCACTTACTCTATTCTGCCCACACTCCTTTGGTCTCATTCTAAACATTTCTGGATCAAAGACAGAAACAAGAAAGGGCCAAGTTTTCATACTTTATGTGTGTGCGTGTGCGTGCGTGTGCATGTGCGTGCGCGAGCGTGTGTGTGTGTGTGTGTGTGTGTGTGTGTGTGTGTGTGCGTGTGCGTGTGCGTGTGCGTGTGCGTGCGCGTGCGTGCGCGTGCGTGCAACTTACAGATGCTGTTTATTCCATTCCAAAACATTGATGAAAAAATAAACACCCCCATGGCATAGTCTGATCTGTTAGGGCACTGGGCAGTTTGCTTTAGTCAACGATATAGGGGAGGTTGTTTCTAATATAGAAACAACCTCACAATATAATATTCTAAATATTACATTCTAAGATGGAGGATATATAGTTCTGCTAATCTAACATCTCCTGGATGGACAACTGATTAAAACAAACTCCGTAGTTTAATGAAGATGAGCTTGGTTTGCAGTGAGTGTTGGCTCTCGGTCCGGTATGGATGGACAATCCTAGGGGGGGGGGTGTCTCTCACAATCCCAGCTTGTCTTTGTTGTTCTGAGCCCGCTTGTTGCCCCGCGCCTTTCGCATCCAGTCGCCTCAAAGGGAATAGCCAACCAGGGCCTTTCATGTGCCGAGGGACGTTGGGCTTCACAGCGCCTCTCCACACACTCCCCCCCCGGGCTTCCATCTGAGCAGCGCCAGTAGAGAGAGACACGGGTCGTACCGTCGCCCTGTCCCCCCCCCGCTGTGTCGCCCCTATTTGTTCTGAGCCTCTTCCCCAAACCCTCACTGGACCACAGCACAACAAGCCCAAACAAAGTGATGAGTCAAAACTACAGCCCCCCCTCCTCCTCCTCCTGCTCCTCCTTGAATAGCCATCTGGGATTCAAGATGTTCTTTGCAAAGATTCTTTGCAGGTTCTTTGCGGCCAATGTTTTTAGCTATAGTGAGTGACTGAACAGCATTTGGTTAGTCTTGGCTAAGTCCTCGACGACACGGGGGTAAAAATTACAGCGCTGTTGTCGGACAAAACACACAGAATCATTTGTTATCCAGGAGCAAAGGAAAGAATGTTTTGTTTTCTCTCGTTGTAACTTTATAACTTGTACAATGAATGGGGTTCTTGGAAGGTTTGAAGGACCCAAGGGTCATGAACACTAATCTGTAATTATGTGCCCCCACACAACACACACACACACACACACGCACGCACGCACGCACGCACGCACGCACGCACGCACGCACGCACGCACGCACGCACGCACGCACGCACGCACACGCACACACACACACACACACACACACACACACACACACACACAGCAGCTGAAGTGATATACAGCATACCTCTTTTACGACTATAACGTGCAAACGATGTGACACAGCCAGTAACTGAGGTATATAGGCATGTTCACATGTGTCATGCTTATATGCCGCCGCCCTAGTGGTCAGACTGGTCAGTGCAGTGGTCAATGCCCATGAAATTGGCATCCAAAACCACCCGGGTGGGTCAGTCAGTAGAGGCTTGTCATGGAATGTCCGTATACAGTGGCTACGAATATTTATGATGGGATATCGTTGTTGTCGGGCAGAAAAAGCTTGTATCTCCACGTGTTTTGACCTTGTCAATCTGCTATTTTTGCTATTTTAGAATTTTAAATCCTGAAAAGTAACAGTTTTGGACATAATATCAGGTTTGCGCCCGACAGAGACGATAAGTAATGTTACTTGTAACCAACACTATACAGACACTCTGTGACAGACCTCTGTTGTACAGTAATTGTATATTGAACTATCAGGTTCTGCTTCTTTGTTTCGTTTTGTTTTTGTTTAAAGAACCCTAATGTTGCTTAAGAGACCTCTAAAAGTCCTCTTCGTGGGAAGTAAAAAGAATGAAAAAGATTTCAAAGCATTACATTGTGTACATAATGGATTCAAACATTGCAAAAGGGTATACTAAGGTGCAAAATGTATATTATTTAAAGTGTTTAAAACAATTAGACTGTGGTATTAAAGGGCATGTGTTCATTTTACAGTGTCTCCATTTGATTTTTCTTGCATATTTGCGATAATAAAAAGGATGTACTGTACAAACGGTGTGTTCCCTGCTGTTACTGTCATGTTGTCATGTATCAGTGGTTCTCAAAGTGGGGTCCAGGGGCACCAAGGGGGCCCTTGAGGTGGTTCCAGGGGGGCCAAATGAAGAACAGTTTAACCCATTAAACCCATTAAGGCCAATTATACAAAATGTCTTCTAAATCTTTTTTTGGAAAAAAACATGTTACTATGTCAGTGGTTCTCAAACTTTTTCATGTCAAGGACCCCCAAAATGATATGTATTCAAATATGTTGTTCCAGGGACCCCCAGAAGCAAAGATTTGAGTTACAAATGTTCGCTTTAAAAAATATATATATTTAAAGATTTGCACAAATGTTCTCGATTTTTCAAAAATAGCAGATCTTCAAGCTCATAGCTTGAAGATCTGCTATTTTTGAATAGCCAAAGAAATCTAAAATGACGCAAATGCGTTCCAGGTCTTAATGCGCTAAAGCTGCACTATGTAACTTTCCTCTTCTACCCCGGATTTGAACCCGGTCTCCCGCACAAGTGCTGAAATGTTTTAACGTTGAGCCAATAGAGCCTGCCTGCTTGCTCAGGGGATAAATTGAATCTTAGACCATCAGGTCAAGATTCTTGTCAGATCCTGTGTCTAGGTGAGACATGACCTTTGACACGATCTAGATGTCTCAATAGAAGAGCAGGGAGACCAAATACAACCACCCCAATTGTATAAGTTATATTGTATTAATATACTCTACCATACAGATTGGACAAAATTGCAATTTATTCATTAAAAGAAGTAACATAGTGCCGCTTTATTTTCACTATTATTTCACCAGCTAGAAGTGAGACCAGTGAGAGAGTATGTATAAGGATTACTATTCACATTGTAGAGTTTCACTCTCGCCACTGAAAAGGTTTGAGAGACACTTGTTTATATTAACATAAAAAGACCAACAATATAGTGAGATTAAAATGTTTCATAGATGGGCCTGAGAATTCTTTCTGTACACATCACTCATCTATCACAAACTATATTGATTATATCTATGTCAGGGACACAGTGAATTGGAACTTTTCACTCCTCCTTGTACATGGTGCTACTTATCAATAACATTGATTCAGGAATTTAGTTTTTTTTTGTTGGTGCTGCAGTCAATTTAACCATTTAAATAAAAATCAATAAAACAATTTAAAAAAAAACTATATTCATTGATTGGTGTATATAGTATACTTGGTGCCCCAAATCTCGGTATAGCCTAAATTTGGAGCTTGTAGATCTTATATTTTTGCTGAATGTTCGGCCCAGAGTGGGGGCGCTCAGGTTATTATGTGGTTAAGTCACTGTCAGCAAAAATGCATGAAATGTAAATGGTGGCTCTCTTATTTAATCAAAGGACCTCAGCTTGAACTCTCGATGCCCTTTGAGTTGACCTGGTGAGACCCTGCTAAATCCTCCTGGTGAACCTAAGGCTTTCTGTAAGAAGAGAAGGTTGTCTTCAGGGTGAAGTCATGATAAGCACTCTCTTTACTCTCCAAAGGGACTAACAAATACTGTGGGCCAATATCAAAGACAAAAAACTAAACCAATATGCTCCCAAACCCTAATATTTTACACAGAGTTAAACGGTTTGGTCTTTTTCAAGAGACACTGCTGCTTAATTAGCAGCGGGGATCCTAGGGGACTTTAGTAGCGGCGTTCAGCTTGGTTTGTACTTAGCATGTGTTAATGTTAGCAAATGGAAATTAAGTAGGATTCATTCGTTAATTTGATTCTCGTTAAAACTGATGATTCTTCAATTTTCTTTGTTATCAAAATTCCTCCAAAAACTCCATACAATGTTGTATATGTTTTAATAGTTTAATTAACATAAATATGTTGTATACTTAGCAAAGATACTGGTCTTACCATTGTTAATTCACTGATGTTTTTATATCATATCGCTAGGTCTACAGAAGAGTAAATAATTAAGGATAAAGTCAGCATCTGTTCGGTTTAGTAAACAGCTTATTTATTCCTTTACAAAATAGGTACAAATACAGAAGTATGTTTTTTTTTTCTTCACACAAACAAGAAATTTTCCAAGATATGTACAAGTTTACCAAAAATAACGTAGTTCTAATAAACACATGGTCTTGTAGACAATATTTACAAATCATCCTTACATTTAAAACATTAATACCCCCCACTGTGTACAAGTGTAATTATATTGTCCTAACATTTTGGCTAGAAAGCTGTAGCAGTAGAAAGGGTGATGTGTGTCACCAACGGAAAAATAAATCATACAAAGCGTTATTTTAAAAAAATCTTTTGAAATCACTGTACTATACACCCTGTTGTGCTTCTGTGAAAACGTTTAATCCTAGTGGTACTTTGAGATCAAATTAATTTGCCTGACATGTAGTAAGAATAAACGCCAATCGATTATATAGAACGCAAGGAGGAAAATATATTAATCATTTAAAAAAATAAGTGCCTTTTTTTTTTTACAGCGATTCACAACGCTGTTTAATACTTATAAGGAGACAAGGGGATCTGGTACATTAGTGACTGCTTTTAGTTGCCAGGTTAAGACGTTAATATACACATATACACACACACAGTATATATATACATATACAGTATATGTATATACGTACACACATAAGTGCTGTCAAAAATCCATAATGCACATTTTGATTAAACTATTTTTAAATAAATTACAATAGCTGCATAGAGGCCAAGGTATTCAGTTTAAGAAAACAAACAAAAAAACTAAAACAAGGATTAAACAAAGAACAAGGATTACAAATAATAATAAAAGGACCAGAAAGGCCATTGAGATTGGTCAAAACAGGAAATGCTGCAGAGATGGACATAACTAAGACAAAGACTAAAGGGTGATTCATACTTAGTTAGGCGCCGGTGTCATGCACCGAAAACAGCAGATCTACAAGCTCACGCAGATCTGGTATTTTGTGGTGCACGACCACACAACCTAGAATAAATCAGGCATAACAAAGGCCATAGTCCCATATCTGTCTTTCCAGAAGTTAGCATGAAGACAAATACAGTACAAAAACCCCCAATTATCAGTTTAGGCTAGAATCACTTCAAACATGAACGTAGGTAATTAACCCTGACCATCTATAGACTCCCATAATGTAGGTGTCATGAGTAAAAACAAAGACAAAACATTTTAAATTCATACTTTACTGTCACTAAGTTATTTTGCCAAACATGTACTTCAGTTTCCTGTTTCTTTCGTGGAAAAAGTGCCACAGTTTTAATTTGGGCAGCGAGTGGGCGGCCCCCCTAATATGGACATGCATGCTGTCTGGACAAATAATCCATAATATGATTATGATCATAATATGGACATGCAATATGGCCACATATGGACATGCCCGACGTCTGAGCTGTTGTCGCTGTTGTTAGGCAAAGAATTGTGTTTCTGTCTTTTGGGTTCACTAAGTGCCCATCGCTCCTTTTGGTCTTCCTGGCTACCCGTAGCTGTGTAAACCAAACAGCTCAAATGAAATTGGTTGAATTGATTGATTAAATATAAGATTTCAATAAAATGTGCATGTTATTTGTTATTCTAATAAATGCATTGCACTAGTAGGGGGACCATGGTGGATATCTCAGTTGGGAAAAGGCTAAAAAGGTACTGTGTGTAAAAGATAAGGAAGTAGATGCAAAATTATGCCAAAATCAGAAAATACTAAAACATAGAAAAAAAAAAAGAACATTAAAAAAAAAAAAAGGTATTCAACCATACACTACAGGTAAAGGAAAATACTGACACGTCAGAATTGGCCAAACCTTGTGGAAGTTGTGGTAGCATGGACCACGGTCAGTGGAGGAAGTACAGTACTTGAGTACAGTACTCAAGTACTGTACTTTTGACAACTATTACAAAACCACTTCCGACCTATATACTTTGGCAATCTGAAAATAGCCAATAGTATATTGAAGCAGATCTACATGCCCTTCTGCATTATGAGTACTTTTACTTTTGATACTTTAAGTACATTTTGATGCCAATACTTTTGTACTTTTACTCAAGTAAATGTTAAATACAGAACTTGTAACAGACTATTTCTACATTAGGGTATTGATACTTTTACTTAAGTAAAACAATTGAGTACTTCTTCCATCACTGACCATGGTTATGTTGTAATGAAGTGGTGGTATAGCATGGACCACGGTTATGTTGTTATGACTCCTCCAGTGGGTTGAGATGGAGTTTCTACCTTGCAGGTAAGAACAAACATATAGATCAATTTAAAAGGATTACAATTATCAACTTATTTTGACTCGAATGACTTCGAAGCATTTTTTTTGTTTTTTTTACAAAAAGTCAGGTTTCTTAATATAGACACCTTTTTTTTTCTTTCTCTCTTACAAAGCTTACATGTGATAAAAAACTATAATACATGCGGTTTAAAATAATTCAAAGGAACTATTTACACTTTTACCCCTGATTTATACTTGTTGTACGCAAGTGTGATACACAAAAAAAAAGCTGTCGCAACGCGTTAATGAGCTTGTAGGTCTGCAATTTTTTGTGCAACACTGGCGTTTAAAACTAAGTATAAATCAGGGTTTGGAGTAAGAGAACTGGAAGTTATGTGACGCTGTTGTGGAGAATCAGAACATTTCAAAAGTCTCTTACATTGGTCAGGTTTCAATATTAAATGCATCCTGTTGAACGATGAACGGTGTTCAACAAATAAAGGATATATCATAGGCTGTATCAAGGGGTGAATGGGTTTCCTCATTTTGAGCTGATATGGGGTCATTATAGAGCTATACTGCCAAAGGATGACAACACCTCTCTACCAAACAGATTAAAGTACTACTGGCTCAAGTCCTTTGACATGAAAAAAGAACACACTTTTTGCTCCTTCACTTAAGTCTTTAAGACCGGGAACACATCTGTGTGTCATTTTTAGATTTCGTTGGGCTATTCAAAAATAGCAAATATACAAACTCTATGAGCTTGTAGATCTGCAATTCTTTTTTAAATCATGAAAAGTTGTGCAAATATTTATTTATTTTCCTATTTTTTGGCGGACATTTGTAACTCAAATCTTTGCTTCTGGGGGTTCCTCGAACTAAATATTTTACAAATGTTCGCTTTAAAACATATATAATCCAAGACTTTGCCACGAATTTTCACGATTTTTCAACAAGCTCATAGCGCGGCACTCGGTGTCGCGCTATGAGCTTGTATATCTGCTATTTTTGAATAGCCCAAAGAAATCTAAAAATGACATACAGATGCGTTCCCGGTCTTAAGGGGTTAAAACTCCCCACACTACAACAACACAAATAAGAAGAAGAACTTGCATGGTTGAATTTCAGTGACCTATACGCACGCATATCCATCGTGAAGCTAAAAACAGAGAAAAGACACGCAACAATTACATTTATTTTTGTGAGTTTTTTTTTCTCTTCTTCCCCATATCCCTTCCTTCTTCTCTCTCACAATTCTCTTCTTCTTCTTATTATTAAAAAGCTACACGGAAAACGTCACCCACAGTTACACATGGAGACACTGAGTTCATACATTAGACCCGAATAGGCTCTATGCACGGCAGCCATATTGGAAAGAAATCGGGGCCCTCCTCCTTACTTCCTTCACAGGGTCTTACCAATTAGACTTAATTAATGAAGGGCTCTACTCCGTTTAGTGTAGCGTGGTGGTTGTCAAACTTTTTGTTAATTTCTAGGACCCGGCCGCCATAACTCTGAGAGTGTACAAATGGAACCAAATGGACCCGTGCCTACGGGTCCATTTGGTTCCATTTGTACACTCTCAGAGTTATAGGGGGTCCTTGAAATTAACAAAACGTTTGACAACCACTGCAACACACTAAATGGAACAGAACCTTCATTAAGTATCACTGGTAACACCTGTGAAGGAAGTAAGGAAGAGGCCCCAATTTCTTTCCAATACGGCTGCCGTGCACAGAGCCTCATTTGAAGGCACGTGGCTGGGAGGAGGAGGAGGAGGAGGAGGAGGAGCAGGTTGAGGTGGTAGGAGGAGGCTCTCTCTACTTGAGCAGGGCGCGGTACAGGAGGAGCGAGTGGGCCGTCTCCCGCTCCTGCTCCATGTAGAAGATGAAGTCCCTGAGGTTGACACGGGTGATGCGCTGGCGGGCGTGGCGCGAGGCCGAGGCGGACGGGCTGGACGAGCTGGATGGAGAGCCCACCATGGTGCCTGAAACCTGCACACGCAAGCACACACACACACACACACACACACACACACACACACACACACACACACACACACACACACACACACACACACACACACACACACACAGGGATTTTATGAATGGCATTTATTTTTTTTAATGGCATTTTTAACCGTAAAACAGCAATTTTAACCGTAAAAAAACAATAAATGATGACCAGGTCATATTAATACCAAGTTGCTCTCTCCAGCGTCCCCACACGGAACCAAATGGACCCGTGGTCCTGTACCCTTTCGGTCGCGGAGTAACAAATCGCTGTTGGAGGCGGCGCTGTCTGTGTGTGTGTGTGTGTGTGTGTGTGTGTGTATGAGGAGTCAAGTCAATAGTTTGTTTGGTGGCGACGACCACACTTTTTTTTTGTTCTGGGCTATGATCCCATAGCATGGGAGGACACCCGTTGTTCGTACAAGCCCACAACGTGTCACGCTGCGACGCGTTGTGGGCGTTGTGGGTAAGTAACAACCATTTCTCTTGTGAGGGCCAGGAAAATGGTCCTCAAAACGTCTTTTTCTCACATTCTACTATACTTGTGGGGACATTTGTCCAAGTATGGTAACACACACACGCACGCGAGCACGCATGCACACACGCACGCACACGCACACACACACACACACACACACACACACACACACACACACATACACACACACACACACACACACACACACACACACACACACACACACACACACACACACACACACACACACACACACACACACACACACACACCCCCACACACACCCCCACACACACACACACACACACACACACACACACACACACACACACGATATGAGGAGAGTTGTAAAGAAAACATCAGACTCATATAGCCAGTGGTTCACTCAAACCTTTTGCATTTCAAGGACCCCAGTTTGATATGCATTAGGGGCCCATTTAATACAGTTTATTTTTTCTTTTTTTTGGCACACAGCTAAGTATAAATGAGGCATTACGACGCCATCTAGGCCCGCCAACATACATTTTCGTCAACTAAATCAACTGTAGATTCAGTCAAAATCCAGTTCAGTACCATTCAGTAAAACTAGACTAAAACGAAAATTTCAGATGTCTAAAATATGCCTAAAACTAAATGGAATTTTATTCAAAAGACTATGACTAAAACTAAATCAAAACATTCTGTCAAAGAAAAAAAACTGAACCACTGTTAAGTATACAACATCCAAGTCAAATCATATGGAGATCCGCTGAAGCAGACAGTGGAACAAGTCAAACTTGGCAACCGCTAAACCAAACGTACGTGCATGTGCTGGTGTGGGCTGGTATTCATCATTTCCCACCATGAAGCACGAGGTAACAAAAGGATGATTAATATGTGACAGTTTGTTGGCCTAATCCCAAACACCAACAACAGGAAGGTGTATCCCAACTGTATAATCTGGGGGGACTGGAGGGGCCGCTGTTATTCATTTTACTGGCCAAATGCGTTCGCACATACATGGTATATTATGTGACTTCGAGACAGTGGTGGAAAAAGTACTCACATTTTTTACTTAAGTAAAAGTATCAATACTGCAATGTAGAAATACTCTGTTACAAGTTAAAGTCCGGAATTGAAAATGTACTTGAGTAAAAGTACAAAAGTATTGGTATCAAAATGTACTTAAAGTACCAAAAGTAAAAGTACTAAAATGTTTGAAAATAGCAGATCTACAAGCTCACAACGCGTCGCGATGCGTTGTGAGCTTGTAGAACGGCTATTTTCAAATAGCCCAGGTATGAAATAGGTTAATGTATGTTTTATAATGTAATAATTTATATCTGCAAAGTAACTAGTAACTAAAGTTTTCAAATAATTGTAGTGGAGTAAAAGTACAATATTTGCCTCCTAGATGTAGAAGTAAAAGTATTGAAAATTGGAAATACTCCAGTAAAGTAAAAGTACCTTAAAATTGTACTTAAGTACAGTACTTGAGTAAATGTACTTAATTACTTTCCACCACTGGACTTAGAGACACAGAATCATACAGGAACAACACAATTATTGAAGGAGAAACAAGCGAAGGAAAAAAAAAACCCAAAAAAACATAATATAACATCAGCCAATCAAAACAAAGGTTCATTAAGTATCATTGGTGTACTTCCTAAAAGTATACCAATGATACTTTAAAAAAAAGCAGATCTACAAGCTCACAATGCATCGCATCGCGACGCATTGTGAGCTTGTAGATCGGCTATTTTCAAAAGGCCGAAATGTATATAGGGCTGAAAGTGGTTAATGTATGTTTTGTGAAATTAATCAAAAGATCAAAAGATAATAAACTAGTAACTAAAGTTTTATAATAATTGTAGTGGAGTAAAAGTACAATATTTGCCTCTGAGATGTAGTGGAGTAGAAGTAAAAGTAATGAAAATTGGAAATACTCCACTAAAGTAAAAAATACCTCAACATTGGCCTAAAAGTAGACCAATGATCTTGGAGAGTCTTAAAGAGATCAGTCTCCTCTCCTAGCCTAATGGTTCTCAAAGTGGGGTCCAGGGACTCTCAGGGTTCCTTGAGGGGGTTCCAAATGGACCCTTACAAGTCTGTAACTCTGACAGTATACAAGACGGGTCCATTTGGTTCCATTTGTATACTGTCAGAGTTAAAGAGGCATCCTTTGAAATTTTAAAGTTTGAGTACCACTGTTCTAGTAGCCTTGTTCCCATGCCTTCACTCATCTGCCAAGAGAAAAGCCTGGTCATGACCTAAAGCAGAGTGTCTATAGGGGCAGGACTTCCGCCGCACCTATTTCCCCCCGGAAACAATCTTTTTCGACCAATCACAACACGCGTTTCATTCACGGAGAATGTGAACAGATTTGTAAAGCGTCATTCGGAAAGCAAATTCCGGCACTTCCGTTTAGCCGTTTAGACCAGTGGTTTTCAACCCTTTTCAGGCCAAGGACCCCTAAATTGATATGTATTTGGCCGCGGACCCCCATCTGAAAATGTTTTGTGCCAGGGACCCCCAGAAGCAGAGATTTGAGTTCGAAATGTTCGCTTTAAAAATATATATACATTCAAAGATGTTAATAATTTTCACGATTTTTCTAAAATAGCAGATCTACAAGGCGTGGCACTCGGTGCCGCACTATGAGCTTGTACATCTGCTACTTTTGAATTGGAATTGAAGTGGTTAAAATGATTATGATTATGATGACCCATGTTAACTCATTTTGCTGGGGACCCCCTGGTACCCCCCCAAGGACCACTGGTGGTCCCCGGACCACTGGTTGAGAACCACTGGTTTAGACCCTGAACCAGCTAGGTCTTGCTCAGCGTGCTGTTCTAGCCCATCCAAAAGGTATAGATCACAAGTAAGTAATTAAACGTTTCCAATTCACTACAATGAAGTCACCTAGTCTTGAATCACAAACACATGAACGGTGCCCACAGTATGGAATGCTGCTGCCTATTTTAAGCAACTCCACACCTCCATTTAACCAAAGGGAACTTCACACGGAGCAGCAACGAGAGAATGAGATCAAAAAACATTGACTAATAACGTCCAGATCTTCAGGTGCAGCAGTCGAGCGAAGAGAATAATTCATTTTTATTAGCGCCTGAACTAGGGGCCCGGGTGGAGAACAAACACCAATGTGCTCCGACTGCAAGGAAATCATCATTTACTTAAGTGTGTTTTATGGCTCTTTATATTGGCATGGGTATGAACAGATTTTCTCTCTAAACAAACAAGAGCCAGGCTGACATAGATCTGAGCTGACGGCTTAGTCTGAAATGAAACCCTTGTTGTTCTGTATTCGATCCAGGAAAAATGAAAAGATAAAAAAACCTCTGAATGTATACACAGCAGGCTCGATAGAAATCAGGAATGGGGGGGAAAGGCATTTACATTTGGAAATGAGAAACACACCGGGTAGAAGCAAAGCTCCATGATGCAGCCATGCAGTGCCCACACTTGAACCCGGGCAAGAAAGAGAGAGAGAGAGAAGCAACAAAGGCAGGCGCTTTCTTTCGCTTCGGGAACACCCTGTCTCACAATTACATTGATTGCACCGGGTCTATAAACACACAAAGTACAGACGGAGTCCTAATTGCAAACATACGACTGGCGTATGAATTTTACAGGAACCAAAAACCCTCAAAGTCCCTCCAGCTCACCCCCGGCGTGTGTATGCTTGGCTTTGTATGAACTGTACACACACTCTATGACAGTGGTTCTCAACCTTTTCAGGCCGTGACCCTCCCAACATAATCATATTTGAACTGAGGACCCCCCACCCTGCAATGATAAGCACTTGGAATTGTAGGAATTGAGGCATTCAATTTAGTTTGACTAGGTTCCACAGATTGTGAAAATAGCAGATCTACAAGCTCACAATGGCTTCTTATATTATTTGACAATTTTGGCAAATGTTTGACCAGTTAGTTTGTTGATTGCTTTTGATGTAATGGTATTTTTCTTTGCTTTCTTCTAACCCATTAAGACCTGGAACTCATCTGTGTCATTTTAAGATTTCTTTGGCTATTCAAAAATAGCAGATATACAAGCTCGTAGCGCGGCACAGAGTGCTGCGCTACGAGCTTGTAGATCTGCTTTTTATTTTTATTTTTTTTAACTGTTTTTAGAATCGACCTCAGGTCTTAACACATTCCATGCCAGAGTTTAATATCATAATGTACTCACCAGTGCCAGCGATTTATTGTTGTTTTTTTGTTTTTTTCACCTCGCCACAGACCTCGCTAAATACCTTAAGATCGCGCGTTCAACTGTTTGTAGACACACAGGGTAGCTGTGTGAGTGGCCCAGAGAAGAAATTTTCAATCGGCGATCGTCCATTTTGCAGTAGTCGCAGTTTCTATTAAACAGCGTTCAGCGCGGAGAAAAACAACACCCGAGATAATGGCGGATTAGCGGAAGCTTTAGAGAGGCGACGGATGGGAACGAAAATCTTCGATTGACATTCATTTCCGTTTCCGGTGTGCTACAATGAAATGTGTCACTGCGAGAGAGGCCTACAATGAAATGTGTCACTGCGAGAGAGGCCTACAATGAAATGTGTCACTGCGAGGGGAAAAAAAAAGACCACTTTGCGTAGAACTACGCGACTGGCACGCTGCGCAATTATTTAGGTTCGCGTAGAACTACGCGACTGGCACGCAATGTCTTAATGGGTTAATTTATTTTTTGGTATTAAAAAGGTCTTAAAGGTCCTTAAATTGTCACTTCACTGTCCCGAACCCACAGGTTGAGATCATAGACTGTATAAAATGAATGGACAGCGTCACGCCATTGGTTTCTACAGACCGTAAATGAAGCCGATTGTTCAGGAATGTGCAATCCGCCATCTTTAATATATACCAAAGGGCACGTCGGAAATCAAACGCTATTGCTTGAGACCAGACATGTGACCAAAGCGGGGGCGGGTCAAGCAGACATGTGACCAGGGAACCGGAAAACAAGCCCCAAAGAATGCTATTGGTTGGGTAGCTTGTCAATCAAGAGCGGGGGCGGGGAATGAATGCTATTGGTTGTGTAGGTTGTCAATCAAATCATCCCGCCCCTCCTGGAGCATAGCCTACTTTATCGTCAATATTTTAATAAATGGGACCATAATTTAGCAAAACGCATATCATGATGATTGAAAGGAGACTTTAAACTAGCGACTGGAAGCATATAGTATTTATGACAATTTTTATTAAGGTAAGAAAATCTAGTCTAAACCCATCCGCTTACAATGAGAGAATATTCTTTCTGACACCTGCAGGGGTAAAACAGCGCCATACAGGCCATTCATATGAACGGTCTCTCTTCCGTATCGGCTTCAATGTAAATATGTCAGGCTGCCTCTTGGTTGAGAACCACTGCTCTATGACACCGCCTCACCTCAAATTCTCCAAACACACTTGCTCCAGCGTCGATCTCTTCTACACTCTCAACAATGTTTAGGAGGAACGCCGATGACCTAGCGGTTAAGGCGCAACCACATATAGGCTCTAATGCAGCCTGACAAGCGCGTCGCAGGTTCGATTCCCGAGCCCGACAAACTTTGATGCGTGTCACTCCCCGACTCTCTTTCCCTGTTTCCTGTCACTCTCCACTACTACTATCCAAATAAAGGCAGAAAAGCAAAAAAAAAACTGTGTTTAGGAGAGTAAAGCAGCCAACTACTCCATCTCCTGTCTCTCTTCTGCCCATTGATGTTGACAGGCGGCGGGGGGGGGGGGGGTGGAGGGGTTGAGGGGGTTGCACGTGGGACAGCCGTGCCGTGCGTCCCCCCCCATCTGCACCCTCGGGGCGGCCGGGCACCCGGTCCCTCTCTCCTTCAACTTGAGGGGGCTGAGTGACTCTGCCTAATCAGGCCAATCTTGGCTGACCACATGTGAAGGATGGGCCTGCCCGCTGCCATGCCAATTACTGCCAATCACGTCGCTTCCTGCTCGGGCGTCAGAGCCTACCAGACTTCACCAATCAAACGCATCCATTCCACCTGGGCAGATGGCGCTGTATGGGCTCTCTGGCCCCGCTGGCGGTTGGTTGGTTGGTTGTTGAGGTGGTTGCAGTGACTGTAGCTGTGGTGGTGGCATTGGTGGGTGGGTTTCTGTAGCTACCCAGAATGCCTCATTCCCACAGGGGGGACATGGGGGCAGGCTGGGCGGGTAAGTGATCCAAATACAGGGAGAAAGGTCAGGCTTCTGCCAGGGAGCCAAGCTGGCTTCACTTAACCCATTAGGACCGGGTAACGCACCTGCGTCATTTTTAGATTTCTTGGGCTAGTCAAAAAATAGCAGATCTACAAGCTCATAGCGCGGAACCGAGTGCCGCGCTATGAGCTTGTAGATCTAAATTTTTTTTAAACCGTGGATTTTTGGGGCAAATCTTTGAATATATATATTTTTTAAAGCTAATTTTCTTTAACTCAAATCTTTGCTTCTGGGGGGATTCTACAAATGTCTTCTAAACAGTTCTAAACTGTCTTTTAACAGTTTTTTGAAAAAACTTGTGTTGCTATATCAGTGGTTCTCAAACTTTTTTCATGTCAAGAACCCCCAAAATTATATGTATCTGGCCACAGACCCCCATCTCAAAATATGTTGTTCCAGGGACCCCCAGAAGCACAGATCTGAGTTAAAAATGTTCGCTTTTAAACATATGTATATTCAAAGATTTGCAGCAATTTATTTTAACGATATTTTGAAAATAGCAGATCTACAAGCTCGAAGCGCGGCACTCTGTGAGCTTGTAGATCTGCTATTTTTGTATAGCCAAAAAAATCTTTAAAAATGACACAGATGCGTTCCCGGATGGAATGGGTTAATGCTCCCCCTCTCTCTCTCGTCCGTCCCCCCCCCCCCCCCGGCCCCCCCCTTCCCCGTGTCTTCATATGCCCTCTATGTATGGCATGCCAGCAACCCAAACACCAGCCTGTTGTTGTCTGTGTCTATGGAGACCAAGGGCTCCCGCCACTACACACGCCCAGAGCCATGTTGTGGAAGGGGAGGGGCAGAGTAAACAAGCACAACACCAAACAAAGCAGATGGCAGAGAGAGTCGGTGAAAAAAAAAGAAGAAAAAAAAAGGGAATGTGAGACGTCGACGACCACGCACTCGCTCCCTCCCCGTCGACAGCAATTACGTAATTACATGGTAATTGTGTCTGAAATTAAATGAAAAAGGGGGGGAGAAAAAACTGAGAGGCTCCATTTAGGCCAATGGCCGGAGAAAAAGAGAAAGGAGAAAGGGAGACTTAAATAATTGATTGCCAGCTACAGTATAGCCTGTATATCTGTCAAAATAGCGCGGCACTCAGTGCCGCACAATGAGCTTGTATATCTGCTATTTTTTTAGGAAATAAATCGTGAAAATGTGTGCAAATCTTTGAATTATGTATACACTTTTAACTCAAATCTTTGCTCCTGGGGGTCCCTGGAACAAAATATTGTAAGAGATGGGGGTCCACGGCCAGAGAGAGAGAGAGAGAGAGAGAGAGAGAGAGAGAGAGAGAGAGAGAGAGAGTAAAAATGAAAGTCTCAAAATTGGCTTTTGTCGAGAAAAGATCCATGAGGCAAAAAACAGCATCTGTCATTTTATCTGTGATGGCCTGCTGGGGGGCATTATGTCATATGACATATCCATCGTACAGAGGAGCGCGGGGATACTTCCATACATCTCTTCAGACATTTGACTTGCTCAGAGAGAGAGGGAGAGAGAGAGAGAGAGAGAAAGAGAGAAAGAGAGAGAGAGAGAGGGAGATGAATAGAACCTGAGGAGGAGAAGGGGGGAGGAGCAGTGGAGAGTGACAGGGAGGGCTGTCGGGAGGAGATGAATAGGTGAGAGGAGTACGATGTTAGCGCTGAGCCTTGTCGCAGTGTCAGTCTTGGCGACGCAGGGCATCACACACACAGGCATTATCTGTATGTATAGACAGACCTACACTTACATGTTTTGATACCGGCTGCTAAGTGATGGTGTCTCTCACCTTTGCACAAAGAAGACACTGCATGCGCTCTATATATCTGCTGCGAATGTTGTGGAATTGTCTCTATACTTGCACAAGAGACTATTAGACAGAACTATTAGAGCTCAATACGTCAAGTCATGGTACCAGATCTCAAGATCAGGTTAAATGCTGAGGGTGCCTCCAACTAGTGCTAAGCTGGGAGCAGTGGTGGAAAAAGTACTCATTTTCTGCAATATAGAATTACTCTGTTACAACTAAAAGTCTGGAATTCTAAATTTACTTGAGTAAAAGTGCAAAAGTATTGGCCTCAAAATGTACTTAAAGTATCACAAGTAGAAAGTACTCAGTGCGCAGAATGTCCCATTTCAAGTTTTCAAATGTATAAAAATCTTTTGAAAATAGCAGATTTACAAGCTCACAACGCGACGCGTTGTGAGCTTGTAGATCGGCTATTTTCAAACGGCCAAAATGCATATCGGGTTTAAGTGGTTAATGTACGTTTTGTGATAATAATCTACAAAGTAACTAGTAACTAAAGTTTTCAAATAAATGTCCGAGATGTAGTGGAGTAGAAGTAAAAGTATTGGAAATTGGAAATACTCAAGTAAAGTACAAATACCTCAAAATTCTACTCTACTTAAGTACAGTAGCCTACTTAAGTAAATGTACTTAGTTACTTTACACCACTGGCTGGGAGATACAGCCTTCAGTGGGTATGCTCTAGCCTGGTAAACCCTCCCTCCGGAAATCTCATTTCTATTTGATTCCAGGAGTGAGTCTGGCATGAACCGCCTTTCTGCAATATTGGCTGTGTAAGCCAAACGGCCGAGCCTATCAGCGTCGTCGCTCATTGTTCTGTGATTGACAGCTTACGTTGGCCAATCAGGTGGCGAGTTCGAGTGAGCCCAAAACACGAACGGCAGCCATCTTTTTCATGTCCGCTATATTCTCCGCTATTTTTTTACTTCAAAAAGCTCTCTAACTTCTATTTTGAGGCACGGAATTTACTTATAAGATATCGTTTGGATAGAATTTAGTTGTTTAACTTCATATATGTGGTCAATTAATCATGACAAAGCCTATTTTAAAAAAAATGTTTAGAGAACCGGTAGGGGCGGGCAGTGACACCCATGTATCCGAATAAGGCAACCCATTTTGGGCACGGCCGTCTCAAAAGTCCCGTTGCGTCACATTACACTGGTGAACTGCTGATTGGCTGAAGGGGGGAAATTATCATTGGCTGAAGGGGTTGTCAGTCAACGGTATTACTCCCGCCCAACTCCAGCCCACAGCCAATATTGCAGAAAGGCGGTTCATGCCAGACTCACTCCTGGAATCAAATAGAAATGAGATTTCCGGAGGGAGGGTTTACCAGGCTAGGTATGCTCCATACAGTATGTATGGAACAAATGTCAAGACAAGTTGAAGTTAAATGTCCTTGTTTCTTTTGCTGTTTTTAAAAGATTTCTCAGCTGACCTTATATTGGAAGAAGGCATATGCACCTGCTTGGTGTAATATTTGGTTTTCATATATATATTTTTTTAAACCTATTTTATGATATTTATGTGTAACTTGTTGTCGATGTCATGTCTGTAAAAGCATTGTTGTAAATGTCCTTTTGTACACAGGGCACCATTGAAAAATAGACCCTGGTCTCAATGGATCTCCTTGAAATAAAGGTTTCAGAGGCATATACTGCCTCATTTTATTCCTATTTTGACCATGGACTGTAATGCATATATTTGGCATAGTGTCCATGGTCTGCCTGTATGAATGAACACTAACCATGTAATCCTCTAAGTGCTCTGATTATACTGTTGACAGTGTATTTCCTGTGATGTCGTAAGGCTTGTCTGATTGCGAACTCAGCTTAGGGTGAGATCCTGTAATGACACTGTGATTACAGGCTATTGTGTGTGTAATGTTTGTATACCGTTTGCTTACGTAGTTGTCCTAGCTTTGGGTGGGATACTGTTTTTTGACAATGGTACTACCGTACAATGTTTTGTCACTGCATAGTGTGGGCTATTTAGAGTGTATACTGTCATATAATTTTTTTTGTTCATTGTTGATGGTGCTTCTTTGGTGATGTTTTGTTCCTTTGACTCTACCTCACAGTACTTCTCTTACTCTTTATCTGTAACTTAACTGCTGTACTGCCCCTAGTGCCCGAATATATCTTTTCAAAGTGAACATTTTTACTCAAATCTTTGCTTCTGGAGGTCCCCTGGCACAAAATAAATTCAGATGGGGGTCCGCGGCCAAATACATATCGATTTGGGGGTCCTTGGCACAAAAAAGTTTGAGAACCACTGCCTTACATGATGCCCTAGCCTGGAATCCAGCCTGATTCGCTATATACGTTCGTCTTTTTCTCACTTCGCTACTCAGTCTGGCCAGGGTCCTATTTGACTCGTATTTCCATTACGTAGGCAAGTCCCCCCCCCCCCCTACAGACCAATCAGAAGCCGCGGGCTGTTTTCTCCCGTTTGGACACAGAGATAGGAGGCTTTCCAGACTGTGAAGCGAAGTGAGAAAAAAATGTACGCCGAACGCAGCAAGCAGGCTGGATTATCCCAGGCTAATGATGACCAGCCTGTCTGCATATCTATAGCATATTTTTTCCAAAGAACTTTAACTATGTATGCATTACATTCACCCATTCACACACTCATTCACACACCAGCAGCCATGCAGGGCACCAACCTGCTCACCTGGAGCCGTCAGGGGTTCAGTGTATTGCTCAAGGACACTTTTACAAGATGCCAAGAGGAGGAGCAAGATTCTCATTCAACCACTCTACCATCTGCCATTGCCGCCCTATGTGGTTCATGTTACAGATATTGCACATGCAGTATAATAGAACAAAAAACTAAAACAAACTAGAAAAGTGAGCTCCTCGGAACACAGGTCTCCGCCTACCGCAAACTTTGGAAGGCAGTCTTAGCCAAAATGTAATCTGGCACAAACGGGGGCCTATAAATTAGGTCATGATCCAAGGAATCCAGGGTAAAAAAAGATGTTGATTGTACAACCTACGGTTCAAGAGTTATAGGCCAAGCGTGAATGTGGCCGCCACCATGAGGAGATTTGAAAAATTGGGGATGGAGGTTCTTCCTTGGCTTAGTGGGAATGTGCATGCTAAGTCTCCCAGCAGTCAGGCGCTGCATTCATGATGTTTGGCATTTTGTGCAAAACAGGCCACCTCCCCAACATTTGGAAGCCAATCATAGCCAATCGGAATGGAATATGAGAAATGTGACAGATATGTCTTGATCACATGACTACAGAGAAAATGTAACGAGTTGCGTGAGGTTTGGACAAAATGTATAGGAGTAGTACAAAAAAATGTGTTGCGAAAAATTCTGTCTCATGGTGGCGCTATAAAGCCGATTTGAAAAAAACAATTGGGGTGGAGATTCTTCCTTGGACTACTGGGAGTGTGCGTGCAAAGGTTCCCGTCGATCGGTCCAGTGGTGCTTGTAACATGTCGTGCAAAACGGACCCCTCCAGCAAACTTTTAAATCCAGTCGTAGTCAATCGGAAAAGAATCCGACAAATCTGACGGAGACATCTTCATCACATCACTACAGAGATAAGGTGTACCAATTTGGGTGAGGTTTGGACAAAATCGGTAGGAGTAGTAGGAAAAGAGTTATAGGCCAAAATGCGAATTGGCCAGTTATAGCGCCACCACGAGGCCGATTTGAAAAAAACCTAGGGTGGTATTTCTTCCTTGGCCTATAGTGGCAATGTGCGTGCAAAGTTTCACGGCAATTGGACGCTGCGTTCATGATTTGAAGCATTTTGTTCAAAACGGGCCACTCCTGCAAACTTTGGAAGTCAATCTTAGCCAATCAGGATGGAATATGAAAAATCGGACAGATCCGTCTTGATCGCATGACTATAGAGATAATGTGTACCGATTTGCGTGATGTTTGGACAAAATCTGTAGGAGTAATATCCCAAAATAATGATGCATAATGTAAAAAGAACAAATTAACTAAACAATTAAGACATAATTGTTGCTGTAAGGTCAAGAGTAACGCCATAATTTCCGGTGCAACCCGTAATATCAAAAAAGAAGACAGCCTAAGAATAAAAAAATATATAAAACTGTCTAGTGCAACAGATGAACGAGAACTAATCTTGACACCAAACTAGGCCAATTTAGCCATTAAATGTAGATGGTGGTCAGCTTCTAAAGGCACCAAAAAGGGTCCAGGTGTTCTAATCTACCTGATGACCCTCTGAGTCCACCCATCAGGGAAGTGTAACAGTTAAAGACAAAACATGGCAAACAAACCCTGCTGGCAAAAAACGGAGCCGGGCTTCAAGACGAGGTGACAAAGGCACTTCACACACACACTGAAGTGCAAGGGGAGATTGCAACAAATAAAATGTACTCAACACCCCACCTACACAGTTTCAACACTCTGCATTAGCCAAGAGGCAACACACATTTTTACTAAAGAGAAATATTGGCAGGGGTAGATAACATACTCTACTCTTATTCCACATTTATTATACAACCAGAGAGCGGAAACCCAGCTGCTTTTAGTCAACTGAAGTTTCTTTTTTTCCTCTCCTTCTTCTTTTTTTGAAAAACCAATCTACATTATTGTATTTAAGGCTGCCTCTTCTGTGTGCAGCATACTTAACCCATTAAGGCCCGGGAACGCAGCTGTGGCATTTTTAGATTTCTTTGGCTACTAAAAAAATAGCAGATATACAAGCTTGTAGATCTGCTATTTTATTCGAAAAATCGCGGAAAATGGGTGCAAATCTTTGAATATATACATTTTTAACTCAAATCTTTGCTTCTGGGGGGTCCCTATTACAAAACATTTTGAGATGAGAGTCTGTGGCCAAATACATATCATTTTGGGGGTCCTTGACATGAAAAGTTTTGAGAACCACTGATGTAGCAACATAGGTTTAAAAAAAAAAAAAAAACTGTTAGGATTTAGAAGACATTTGTAGAATCCCCAGAAGCAAAGATTTGAGTTACAAATGTTCGCTTAAAAAATATAGATAATCAAAGAATTTGCACACATTTTCATGATTTTTCTAAAATAGCGGCACTCTGTGCTGGGCTATGAGCTTGTAGATCTGCTATTTTTTTAATATAGCCAAAATAAATCTTATAAATGACACAGATGCGTTCCCGGCTTAAATGGGTTAAGCGATAACGAGAGAATGGTTTCCGTTTTTCCACACAGAGAGGGGCAGGGTTTGACGGGTCACTCTTTCATGTTTGCAGCACCCCCCATTCGATAATCAACAACGTTCCCTCCACCTTCAGAGGGCCAAAATTAATCCCCGTTTTGCTAAATTTACTTTTGATTAATAATGTATGTTGTCCCCCCCCCCGTCCCCCCGTCTCTCTCCCAGTGCCTCGGTCCCGCTTTTGACTCCCGTCTC
>NC_137603.1:57310570-57390570 GCF_963280865.1 Gymnoscopelus braueri
GACTGTCTGTCTGTCTGTCTGTCTATCTGACTGAGTGACCGACCGACCGACCTACCGAATGCCTGCCTGCCTGCCTGCCTGCCTGGCTGGCTGATTGACTGGCTGTCTGTGTGCCAGGACTCAAAGCTTTCCCACATGTTTCTCCTCTCTCTCTCCACGCTGCATTTCAGCCGGGGAACGCCGCTGCGTCGATCGTCCCCTTTCCAGTGTTTACAGTGAGGAGCCCAGCCGTGGGAGTGTAGTCCCGCTCGCTCGCCACGCTCGGCCTGTAACGCCTCTCCTATATGGCCGCCATTAATCAGCAACAGAAAGCCTCTCTCTCTCACTCTCTCCCTCCTTCTCCATCTCTCTCTCTCTCTCTCCCTCTCTCTCTCCTTTTTCCTCGCTCCTCTACGCCCACAGACATGCTGGATGAGGCCATTTTGAAAGAGTTAACAGATGTCGGCTGATTCGCCCCGGGCTCTTCTGACATCGCCCGAGTGATGTATTTGATGTGGAGTTTATTCAGCTCTAATAAACGTATAAAGAATTAGAATAATAATTCACAGATGTACGTACACAGATTATATGCCGGAGCCCCCTCTTTGAAGCAGACAAAGTCGGCCAAGATTAACCCATTCAGACCGGGGAAGAATCTGTGTCATTTTTAGATTTCTTTGGGCTATTCAAAAATAGCAGATCTACAAGCTCATAGCGTGGCACCGAGTGCAGCGCTACGAGCTTGTAGATCTGCTATTTTTTTTAAAACGTGAACATTTGTGCAAATCTTTGAATATATATATTTTTAAGCGAACATTCGTAACTCAAATCTGTGCTTCTGGGGGGATTCTACAAATGTCTTCTAAATCCTTTTATGTTGCTATATATTCGTTCATTCATTCAAGACTTATTTATTCTCGAAATTACACTGAGTAATTAAACTCATTTGCAGTGTTGTCGAGTAATACAATACGGTGCAATTCAACAACGTCACAGTTTAAAAATACATTACCCCTGGGAATTGGAAATTAAATCAGGAGTTCTTAAACATTTAAAAATTTAAAAATATAAAAAATGCTCGCTTTAAAAAATATATATATTCAAAGATGTGCACACATTTTCACGATTTTTAAAAAAATAGCATCTACAAGCTCATAGCGCGGCACTCTGTGCCAAACTATGAGCTTGTATATCTGCTATTTTTTGAATAGCCTAACGAAATCTTAAAATGACACAAGTGATGCTTTCCCGGTCTCAATGGGTTAACAAAACCAGGGGAGAGGATGAAAGGTTTCTCCCTTTTGGTTCAGTCTTACCGATAATCAGTGGGGTCATTGGGTGGACTAATACCAGCGCTTTCTTTTTGGGGGCATCAACACAGATGCCCTTTGTTTTGTGTCAGGGGTCTCTCAACCCCTTGTCTGTGGGAGTCGCCCCTAAACAATAGCTCCGACATTGTCACAAGTGATCTTCAAAAAAAACGGGGAGCATGCTGGACCACGCTGGGTAAAAATCTGGCCCTTTTCATCTCAATTGTGCTTTTTTTTTTTATGTGTGTCATACCGTGAACACAACAAAAAGGAAAAGAACTGAAACAGTGTGGGGGAGGAATACAAAGGCGGGAGAGAGAGAGAGAGAGAGAGAGAGAGAGAGAGAGAGAGGGAGGGAGGGGAGGGGAGGGCCGGCATTCTGATCATGGTACCAAAAAAAAATGAGGGAATTACTCTCAAAACAAACAACTTCCATTTGGTTCACAACTAAAGAACAACAAATCTCTGAAATGGCCAGTTGCAGAGCATCTTAATGCCCACATAAACCATAAAAACAGCTCCGCGGCTCCGCTGCAAATGCATAGCAACCGTGCAAGAAATTTTCAGTCAAGGAGAAAAAGAGGAGAGGCAAAAAAAAACACCTTATTACTTCTAACTCCTGCAAGCCATTTTGGTCTCCAAAGGTTTTAGAGCGCCGCGGGCCATGTGTCTGCAGTGTTTCGGGAAATGACTTGCCTTCGCACGAACACTGCTATGTTCTGCAGCACTGCTGCCCCCAGCATCCCCGCTCAATTTCTGTTTAACCCCTTCCTGCCTTTTTCCCTTCCCTGCACTGACTCACACTGCTGCTGCTGCTGCTGCTGCTGCTACAACAGACCGCTCACACACACACACACACCGAGCACAATGCTGTCACATTGTTCAGCCCTCGCAACACAAAACCCAGGCAAATCATACCATACATATACCAGCCTTTTTGCTTCTTCTTCTTCACCAGCTATGTAACACATTAACTCGCTATCTAATTTAGCTACTTGAGCATGTGATGGGCTTTTTCGAACAAACACGGGCACAAAGAAAGGTTATATGGGGCACGTGAAGCCGGAAAAAGAAAAGCCCTTTTTTTCCCCTCCACCATTCCACTTGATCTGCTTTGCTGCGATGTGCGACACAGTTTGCACACTTTGAGCATGTATATCAACTGTGGATTAAATCTGCAAACTCGTTGACACAACACGTAATTAAAACATCTCGCTCGAGGTCAGGAATTTTCTAATTAGTAAGTGTACTGACAAAGCTGCAATTCCATCGCCTTGAGTTTCAAAGTCCACAGGTTACTGCTAAAAGATGAAAGCTGACCCTGGAGCAGTATTCTGGAGGGGCTTGCTCACACAATTCCTCAGAAGACACAGTCACAGGGTCACCGAGCTAAACAGCGCGCAGGCACCCGGAACCTTTCCCTTCCAAACAAAAGAACTTCAAACTTTCATGCCTGGGAACATATTCTTCTTGGCTTTTTTTCTCTTTTTTTTTTATCCCCCCATCCTCCTGTTTTCAACCTGCAGAGAAACAAAAGATTTGTGTGCAAGCAGAGGACTAGATGGAGGAAAAACTATGGTGTTGTTTTTAATCTGTTTTAATTGCAATGCTTGCAGCTGGGCTATTTGAAACCAACCCCCCCCCCCCCGCCCATTAAGCATGGAGAACATTTTATTAGCTAGGGCTTTATGGACAAAAAGTTGGTATAACACCATTAACGAATGCAACATTTAAACATTCGTATTCATATTAATACCATTTGATGTTGAAGTAGGAAAAAAAGGCCCATTGTTCTGCGGTCAATGTGTTGCACAACACACAGCGGTACAACAGCTAACATCACAAGCACAACAGACGCATCAGTATAAACAAAGTTCTCGGCATGACATCAATCAATAGTCCAACTGTGTGATGAATCCATTGTTTTTTTTTCCCTCCCTCTCTTTGGTTCAATCTGTGGGAGAAACTACATCTGCTGAGACTCCGCTATTACTAGTTATTAGTTATTATTTTAAAGGGATAGTTCACCCCCCAAATGACTTTTTTTCTATCGATTAGTCACCCCATGGAGACTTGAACTCATGGATATCTTTTTTTGTTTTTGTCGCATTCCTAAGCTAATAATTTGATGACCGGCAGCGGTTCCTGTAGGAGACACAAAGAGTCTCCTTTGTGTCTCCTACCCAGAACCGCTGGTCATCAAATTATTGGCTTAGGAATGCGACAAAAATATCCATGAATTCAAGTCTCCATGGGGTGACTGATCGATAGAAAAAAAGTATTTTTTTGGGGTGAACTATCCCTTTAAGATATTTTTGGGTCTTTTCTGCCTTTATTGATAGCACACAGTGGAGATAGACAGGATACAGGGAGAGAGAGACGGGGAGTGACATGGTCATCGGGATCGGGACCGCGACGCGCTGTCACTGTCAGGGCTTGCATTAGACTCTAATCTAGAGCCTATTTGTGGTATATGCGCCTGCCCTGGACCGCTAGGCCGCAGCGGGCGGGCGCCCCCCATTAATAGTCATTACTAACTGGTCTCTTAAACCTGGACGATTAGTTCAAGACAAGTATCTTTGGCAATTCCTAAAAACTATCAAAAGTGGAACTTTTTCCTTTCATTAAATATTCAAGGCGTTTCATATATAAAATGAACCCAATTAAAGTTAAAATGGGAGATGTGTAATGAGTCTCAAGTCAGAGAATGCCTGTCTTCAGAACTACCCGCTCGCTAATGAGCCCTTGTTGGTTTTTAGCACACTTTACTTTGAATGGTGTGGCACTGTCATTTTCTGCCCGTTTTTAATTTTTAATTCAAGTCGAATGAGAGAGGGGTGGCGACTGAGTTAACCCATTCAATCCGGGAGGGCATCTGTGTCATTTTAAGATTTTAGCTAATAACCATTATTTTGTACTTTGGCTATTCAAAAATAGCAGATATACAAGCTCATAGCGCGGCACTGAGTGCTATGACCTTGTAGATCTGCTATTTTTGAAAAATTGTGAAAATGTGTGCAAATCTATGATTTTTTTTTTTTTTTAAGGAAACATTTTTCACTCAAATCTTTGCTTCTGGGGGGTCCCTGGAACAAAAAAATTTCAGATGGGGGTCCGCGGCCAAATACTACTGATGTAGCTAACATAAGTATATTTTCAGAAAACCGATTTAGAAGACATTTGTAGAATCGGCCTCAGGTCTTAACGGGTTAATAATCAAGGCACCAGGGTGTTTTTGTAGCCAATGGAAGATAGCTGGAAGAACAAAAGTTGCCAAATGAGGCTTCCTTTTTTCCCCACCCTTTGATGTCGTTTGTTCCAAAACAGGATCAACCAGTATAACAAAAAGCCAATCAGTTCCAGGGTGGTATATTGAAACGTAAATGACCACCACACTATAAGGGGAAATAATGGCATTCTGCAAAATGACCTAATTAGGAAGAGTAGTAGGCCTAGCAAAAAATTACATTATAATACCGAAACAGTAACGGCGGCATTCGTGGCACTTATAGATGCTGACTAGAGAATGAGGCGAGAGATTGGGGGGGAAAAGGCACAGCAATGGATCCCAGCAGCACTCAAGAGTCATAGCAGACATCTACGCCGAAACTGTCAGTCTTTCCGTAAATCCTCACACGAGCTACGAGCGGTGACAGATTTCAGTTCCAAGGAAAAGAGGGAGCCACCGAGGGGCCTGGATATGTAGATGGGGGTAGATTAGCCCATTAGAACCGGGAACGCATCTGCGTCATTTTAGATTTTTAGCTACAGTATAACCATTATTTTATACTTTGGCTATTTAAAAAATAGCAGATCTACAAGCTCGTAGCGTGGCACCTAGTACCTCGCTACAAGCTTGTAGATCTGCTATTTTTGAAAAATCTTGAACATTTGTGCAAATCTTTGAATATATATATATATATATTTTTTTTTTAAATGTACTCAAATCTTTGCTTTTGGGCGTCCCTGGAACAAAATATTTTTACAAATGTTCGCTTAAAAAAATATACATTCAAAGATTTGCACACATTTTCACGATTTTTCAAAAAATAGCAGATCTATAAGCTCACTCGGTGCCGCGCTATGAGCTTGTAGATCTGCTATTTTTGAATAGCCAAAAGACAGAGGTAAGTTCCCGGATCGAATGGGTTAGAGAGCTCCATTTACCGTGGAGGTTCACGCTCCGAATTTGGGCGCTTGATCTCAAAGTTGACATAAATGGGGCCGTTTTTGACATCATTTAGCCATCACAGGGCTCTGGTTCCAGCGCCGCCGTCACTTGTCAGGTCCCTGTGCACCTAGCGCCGCGCGCCACCGCTAAGTGAGAGAGGCAGGAGAGAGCCTGTCTGTCTGCACAGAGCAAGGTCTGATTAAAATCTATCCTCTTCTGGGGAAAGGAACGAACGAGAGCGTCATGTTTTATATAGATGGCCCAGAAAGAGGTGCTTGAAAACTTCACTGGGAAGAGAATTACATATTTTTCTTTCTTTTGAAGAGACTGGCTTTATGATGAACGTTCCCGTGACCCCCAGTGTCGTCGTCGTTGGAAATCTCTCGTTCAACAAACTTAGCGAGGCGAGTTGAATCTAGGCTACGGCTACGGCGGCGGCGCGGCGTTTGATACTTAGTTAGAAATATAAGTCACTTTGAGAACCATGCGGTGGGTGGAAAAAGTACTCGAATGTTTTAGTTAAGTAAAAGTATCAATACTGCAATGTAGAAGTACTCCAAGTGAAAGTCCGGAATTCAAAATTTACTTGAGTATTAGTACAAAAGTATTGGTATCAAAATGTACCTAAAGTACCAAAAGCAAAAGTACAAAAATGTTTGAAAATAGCCGATCTACAAGTGCACAACACGTCGCATCTCAAATAGCCTAGGTATAAAAAAGGGCTAAAGTGGTTTATAATGTAATAAACCTGTGTTTTATAATGTAATCATTTATATCTGAAAAGTAACGAGTAGCTAAAGTTTTCAAATAATTGTAGTGGAGTAAAAGTACAATATTTGCCTCTGAGATGTAGTGGAGTAGAAGTAAAAGTATAGACAATTGTAAACACTCCAGTAAAGTAAAGGTACCTAAAGATTTTACTTAAGTACAGTACTTGAGTAAATGTATTTAGTTACTTTACTGGAACCATGCACTCCACTTTTTAACATCAATAATCATCATCTCAATTAGATTATTAATATAATGTGTTTGCATCTTTTAAAAGTTTAGTAAGACATTTGTGCTTTATCGTGTTGAACAACAGAGAGAGAAAGATGACGGTACAGCAGTCAGACGGCAAAGTGATTTGTCCACTTAACTGCTTGAGCCAAAGGGAGCCACAAGGTTTATTTAGCCTTTTAATAAAAAAGACAGAGGAAAACAATAGAGACATTGATTTAACCCATTTAGACCTGAGGCCCATTCTAAAAAACGCCTTCTAAATCCTGAGTTTTCTGAAAAACTTCAAATACGTATTCAAAAATCATAAAACATATTGCTATATACTGTACATAGCAACAAGAACCCCAAAAGGGGTTCCCGTCTTGAAAGGTATAGTTATAAATAGGGGTTCCCCCCCTAAATGGGTTAAAAGAAAAATAAACTCAAGCAGACATTGTTTGGACTCTCAGTGTTGTACTGTACTGTACTGTACGTGAGTCAAAGCCCAGGATGAGGCCAGTTAGGTCAGCAGGGTCAGAGATCAGAGGGTGTAGTACGTAGGTGGCTGGGCAGAACACTTCTATTGATTAACACTCATTCAATCCTGGGAACACATCTACACATGTCTTCTAAATCCTAAGTTTTCTGGAAACCGTATGTTGCTATAATACAAAGTGGTGCTCAAACTTTTTCATGTCAAGGACCCCCATAATTATATGTATTTGGTCGCGGACCCCCATCTCAAAATATTTTGTTCAAGGGATCCAAGCTCATAGTGCTGCACTCGGTGCCGCACTATGAGTTTGTAGATCTGCTATTTTTGAAAAATCGTGATGTGTGAGGAAAAAAAATCGTGAATGTGTGCAAATCTTTGAATATATATTCTTTAAAGCAAATATTTGTAACTCAAATCTTTTAAAATCTAAAATGACACAGACTTGTTCCCAGATTGAATGGGCTAACAGATTATTTATACTTCGTCGTACAACAGTCGCCCGTAGAGATGTCCGATAATATCGCCCACCCCCCAATATTATCAGCTGATATTAACACAAAAATGTAATATCTAAACATAGGTATCGTTTTTTATTCATAAGTTGAAGTCGTTCTCTTATTTTGCACAGAGAATGTTTACATTGGGAAAGCCTTGTTGTATGCATCCAGTGGAGCATCACAATACATTTAGGCATAATGTGTTAATTCAACGACATGTGATGTTGTTACCTGACATAAGTCTGCATAATCTGTATCGGTTGATATCGGAATCAGAAATTAAAGAGTTGGACAACATCGGAAAATCGGATACCGGCAAAAAAAAAGCCAAATATCTGACATCCCTATAGTCGCCCGTCAGAAATATCAGATCTACAAGCTGACATCGACTCTGGAGTATGACAGAGCATATAAACAGGGGCCTTGCTGTGGCTTCCTCACTCATTGTGATCGTCGTGCTCATTGAAATTCTCCTGGAGGCCGCCCGTTCCTCCAAACAGGTTGCTGTAACGTTACTACGGGCCCAGAAGGCTTCCTCCTCCCTACCTGAACGGCATTTTGGCAACCTGCTCTATTTCACCGCATGCAGTACAGGCAGCAGCATGGCTTCCCACACAGGCAGCTGTGTGTGTGTGTGTGTGTGTGTGTGTGTGTGTGTGTGTGTGTGTGTGTGTGTGTGTGTGTGTGTGTATGCATAAAAATCTTATCTACATATTGACTCGGTTTAAACCTACACTTCTTGTCTGCCATAATAATTACACATCTCGTAAAAGAAGATAAAGTGCTCGGTTCTTCCTGCACCTGAGGCGAACCCATAACCGCAGGAGTTTTGCCCACCGGCGGCGCCCCGGCAGGGCAGACACACCTCCAGCGATGCCAGGAATGAATCCAAACAGCCTTCAGAACACACCCACGGCCATTATGTGTTTCCTCCCGTTGGAAAATGGCGGTTCTTTTGTTCACACTCCAGTCGGGGAATGAAAAAGGCGGTTAAAAGGTACGGCTTAAACCTGTACTTGAACCTATACTTCGACACACGACTGAAAATCTGTTATTTTTTGGCAAATGTCGCGAGCGTACGATCATATCGATCATATCATATCAATATAATTTAGGCTTTAGCGGGGCCTCCTCATGCCATGGAGAACAAAGCAGAGATGGTCAATGGACTGCACTATGTAACATTCCTCTTCTACCCCGGATTTGAACCCAGTTTCCTGCGCAAGAGCTGAACATTTTACCATTGAGCTAATAGAGACTGCCTGCTTGCTCAGGGGATACATTGAATCTTGACCATCAGGTCTAAATTCATGTCAGATCCTGTTTCTAGGTGAGACATGACCTTTGACACGATCTAAAGGTCTCAACAGAAGAGCAGGGAGACCAAATACAACCACCCCAATTGAATAAGTTATATTGTATTAACATACTCTACCATACAGATTGGACAAAATTACACACACACACACACACACACAGGAGGTATGTTTATATCTTGTGGGTATTTGTACCTTATTATTGTGTGTGTGTGTGTGTGTGTGTGTGTGTGTGTGTGTGTGTGTGTGTGTGTGTGTGTGTGTGTGTGTGTGTGTGTGTGTGTGTGTGTGTGTGTGTGTGTGTGTGTGTGTGTGTGTGTGTGTGTGTGTGCTTGCGTGCGTGTGTGCGTGCGTGTGTGCATGCATGTGCGTGTGTGCGTATAGAAACGGTCCAGTAGGGGCCAACTTAAGAATCTCTCAGCCAAAAGCCACATCTATCGCACTCAGCTGCCATGACATGTAATCAGCCACTGATGATGCAGATGACGGGCTGCGAGAGGCCAAATCTGGGCTATTCACAACTCTCCCAAAAGTTCTATCACAGTGATGGGGTGGGGGGGCCGTCATTAGTCCCAAAAATACATAATTTATGCAATCTAAAAAATACATGTGATCATGAATCAAAACGGGCGAGTGAGACGCAGAAGGAAGCTGTTGAAGTTGATGCCATTTGCTTTGTTTCGGGAGAGAAAAAAAAGCGATTTGAGGTCAAACGTTGGGCAGCTAGCCCTGCTGAATCATAACCGTATAGCATGGTTCTTCTACGGCTCACAGTAGCGAGGGCCAAACGATAACGCTACGCTGGTTGTTGTTCCGTGCCAAAGCTATAGCTGGATATGGCCAAAAATAGATTCGCTATTTTCGGCGGTCGACACCATCACACGCCGGAATGTAAATTAACCCATTAAGACCTGAGGTTTTCCGATTCTACAAAACATTTAGATTTTTTTTATTTATTTAAAATACATATATATATATATATATATATATATATATATATATACCGGTATTCAAATATTTGCGCACATTTTCCCCCAAAATAGCAGATCTACAAGCTCGTAGCGCGGCACTCTGTGCTGCGCTATGAGCTTGTAGATCTGCTATTTTTGAATAGCCCAAAGAAATCCTAAAATGACACAGCTGCGTTCCCGGTCTTATTGGATTAAGCATAACTGTCTCTTTATTCCAAGTTCTTGCTCTAAGAATACTGCCATACTTCAGAGGCAAATACTCAATCTATTATTCATACGGGATTTGAGCACATTGAAGGCGTTTACATCAGCTTGCTGTTTTGTAAAACTGACACATAACCTATAATGTGAAATCGTATTAACGTATCTAAATGTTGAGTATAAGTAGTTCAGTATAAAGTCTGGGTCTTTGTATTATTTATATTGATTCAGACCTTACTCAGCCCACCTCTGAGACAGTAGGTAAGATGGAATGAGAAGTGACACTGCGCGCAAAAAAAATTCTCCCTCTGAGCCAAATAAATAAGGCATCCAGTCAGTGCGCTTCGGAGCCAAAGATCCTCTTCCATCTCCGTCTCCCACTTTCAGGACAGATAATGCTCACACACGGACGCAGTAATATGTCTGAATTCTGGTGAGATTATTTGTCAAAAAACTGCCTGAATTTCACAGTTAATTGGGCTCCCTAATTAGCACAGGATGTCTAATTCCCATCGCAGTCAGTGTACTAAATGGCGAGGCTTTAGCAGGCGGATGTCGTTTCTTTAATCCGAGCAGAGAGTCGCCCCCGCAATGCACAAAGCTGAGCTACACTGTACATTACACACCCAATGATCGATTCTAGATCTTAATTAGGGAAAACGACAAACAAGCAGGGGGACTTAATGAACTGTGTAGCCTGTCAAACAGCTGGCTGAATATATTTATATTGAGAACTATGTTAAATTTAATGATTCGGGCAATTAACTGCAAAGCCCCTCCTGTAGTCTCCAAGGGACACGGAGGGGCCGGGGGAGGGAGGCACCAGGGCCACAGACTTAATGGAAAGCAGCTGACAAATATTTGCTGTCCCCAGACGTGCCTGAAACAAGGCACTACTGGTTGGATAAATGGCAAGCAGACGAATACAAGAACACTCGCCCCCCCCAAAACACGCTCGTCCCGGGTCAAATCCGACGACCTCGGAACGGTCGCCACCAGGTATTTCCTAAACGTAACCTCAGTAAAACTATGCCTAAACCTAACCTTATTCCTAAATGTAACCTACGTAAAACTATGCCTAAACCTAACCTTATACCTAAACGTAACCTCAGTAAAACTATGCCTAAACCTAACCTTATTCCTAAACGTAACCTAAGTAAAAATATGCCTAAAAACTACCTTATTCCTAAAGGTAACCTCAGTAAAACTATGTCTAAACCTAACCTTATTCCTAAACGTAACCTCAGTAAAACTATGCCTAAACCTAACCTTATTCCTAAACGTAACCTCAGAACTATGCCTAAACCTAACCTTATTCCTAAACGCAACCTCAGTAAAACTATTCCTAAACCTAACCTTATTCCTAAACGTAACCTCAGTAAAACTATGTCTAAACCTAACCTTATTCCTAAACGTAACCTCAGTAAAACTATGCCTAAACCTAACCTTATTCCTAAATGTAACCTCAGTAAAACTATGCCTAAACCTAACCTTATTCCTAAACGCAACCTCAGTAAAACTATTCCTAAACCTAACCTTATTCCTAAACGTAACCTCAGTAAAACTATGTTTAAACCTAACCTTATTCCTAAACGTAACCTCAGTAAAACTATGCCTAAACCTAACTTTATTCCTAACCTTAACCACAGTAAAACGAATACAAGAATACAAGAACAGCTGCGGGCGAGCGGTCCGTGAAAAAAATGGGGGGCGACTGTGTTTTGGGGCGAGCGACCGGTGACCAAGCAGACCTGTGCTGAGAAATCAACACAAGTCTAAATTCTTCTAAATGCTTCATCCTCACTCATACTGTACTGTCATCCTGAATATAACAGCTCTTCTGACACTAATCAGACAGCTTTAACGTACTCGGCTTTGCTGGGGCAGATTCATCCCCCATTTTTAATGATCTCGGATGTTTTGCAAGAACAATACTGGAACATAACAAAACGGTATCAGTTCTGTGTGCAGTATTAATATCAGTGTCGTCTTTTTTTCATGGCCATCCGCTCCTAACTTTTCTCTTTTTTTTCTCTCCCTTCTTCTAAATTGGTCAAATGGAAAGCAGTGGAGAAAGCGGAGGAAGGAGGGGGGGGGGGGGAAATTAAGCTGAGCCGAAAACTGCGACTTGGATTTAATATTTTATAATTGCCAAGGGACATTCCAAGATCAATGAATTTTTGCCCGGGACGCACATCAGAAAGAGATGTACTTCAGTCTTTTTAGGGAACATTGGTCTATTTAATTCCAATGTCTGCTGCATGTGAAATATGCCTTCCGTGGCCTCCTTCTGGTCCCCCGGGCGCTGCTGCGGGCACACATTACCACTTTTAATGGGCCGCCATGAGAGCAGGCGAAGCCAGCCAATAACCCATCCGCACTAATGGATCGCCTTGTTTGTTCTCCCGCACCCATTTTCTCAAGCTAATTTGAGATGTTCTGTGTTTTTTTTTGTATTATAAGACACAGTAAAAAGGGACAGTGCATCATCACAACAATATACTGTACAAGAATGTATTATAACAAAACAATGCAAAAAAAGAAAAGAAAAAAAGGTCAGTGAAGAATTCAGCGAAGAATCCTGGATTGAACCAGTACTTCTGCAGTGCTGGTATTATCTGTTTCCATTAACCCATTAAGACCTGAGGTCGATTCTAAAAATGTTTTTCTAAATCCTAATAGTTATTTTTTTAAACATAAAAAATTTAATATAAAAAATATAAAAAATATAAAAAATATAAAAAATATAAAAAATAAACACAGCTGCGTTCCCGGTCTTAGTGGGTTAGTTAAGTGAAGGGGCCGATTTTCTATTTGCCTGTGGTAAATATAGCAGATATACAGGCTCACAACACGTCACATTCGTGACGTGTTGCGAGCTTGTAGATCTGCTATTTACCGAGCACGACACCGGCATGCAACTTCAGTATAACTGAGGCTAAGAGGCGCTGAATTGGGTGTAATTGGAAAGTCTCGTCCCAGTGGGAGACTAACAGAGAGGGAATGGCACTTCAGGGGTTAGCTAGCTAGTAAAACGCTTAGTGGCTACAGTCTATAGTATGTGTCGTTTTACACAAATAGGTGCAGTTGTAACGGTAAAAGTCTGGGAACGATTAATCAACTAGTAGATCCACAATCCACAATAAACTGCTAGTCGCTTAACCACTTATTAAGCCCTATATATACTTTGTCGTACGGCAACAATTTGCCCAAAATAGGGACGCCGGCAGGGTTGATGTGGTTAATGTAAATGTAACCTACATACTGTATACAGCTGCCATATAGCAAAGCCCTAAGTTGCAAAGCTCATCGTTATAAAATAAATGTTTAATTCTGTATTGCAGGGACAAAATGAATTCTTACACAGTACAGGGGCTGCATATTTTCTTTTGGTAAACACCATAGACAAGCAATACAATTTCCATTGCTCGCTGGTTCCTGTTTCTTTGCGTAACATTTCCCTATCATGTGTATCATGCTACAAACATATGGATATTTTGTTACATCATGTCGCAACAATGTGGCCGTGTGACCACCTTACTATTGGTTAGTTTTGCATCATGTGACGATCAAAGTGCTGCTAGTTTTGTGCTCGTATTTTGTCATCGTAATATTATTTGTTTCCCACTAAACTCACACATATATGTCTGGTGGAAACCTCATAAGTCTAAAACTGTTACTTTTCAGGATTCAAATTCAAAAGCATCAAAAGTAGCAGATCTTCAAGCTTGTGGATCTGCTACTTTAGATGCTTTTGTGTGATGCTGCAGTATGATCAAGTAGGGCAGTGGTTCTCAACCGGTGGTCCCTGGGGGGGTACCAGGGGGTCCCCAGCAAAATTAGTTAACATTGCGTCACAATCATTTTAACCACTTAGCTTTGGCTATTCAAAAATAGCAGATATACAAGCTCATAGCACGGCACCGAGTGCCGTGCTATGAGCTTGTAGATCTGCTATTTTTGAAAAATCTCGAAAATGTGTGCATATCTTTGAATATATATCTTTTTAACATTTTTTTTAACTCAAATCTTTGCTTCTGGGGGTCCCTGGCACAAAACATTTTCAGATGGGGTTCCGCGGCCAAATGTATATCAATTTAGGGGTCCTTGGCATGAAAAAGGTTGAAAACCACTGAAGTAGGGCGTTGATTTACGAATAAACACAAACAGCTAGAATATGGGAGATACGAGGTTTCTGCACGACACAGCAACGATATGAACGTGCTTGTGACGTTAATGATCCAGCAAATTCCCCGTGTAGAGATACTACAACACTCTGGATGAGCGTGTCGGGCTAAATGCCTAAAATGCAAAATGTTAAATATCTATATTAAAAACCTTTTTCCGAAAAGGCTCAAATGAGGCTACAACACCAAAATGAAAACAAGATGGTACACCCCTCTCAAAGCCTGTGCCGCCATCTGTCCGGCATCATAGCATCATCACCGGTGCCTCTCTGAGTTCCTCTGCTGATGAGAACTCGAAATGCTCACTTCAGTAACCAGCTGTCCAACAGCACAGTGCTGACGGAGTCTTCTCCTCTCTGCCAGGCAGGTGCGTTTAGTTGGCCCGTCTGGAGGGATATCTCAATGCATAAATTCAATTAGATCCTTCCTAAAGAAAAAAAAAACACCCTCCCATCTGCAAACAATACGCTGCTTTTCGTGTTTTTTTTGTAAGTTCTCTTGCAGCAAAAGGCCCAACAAACGTCCCTTCAAATTAAAAGCTCTCTTCAGGAATGTTACACTTTACACATGTTGTGGCAGTGCAAAGCGAATCTGGGAGATTTATATAGGGAATTCATTTTTTTTTAACATGCTTTCTGAGGGCTTTATTGGAAGGCAATAAATATGAAAAGAAAGGGGCTGTGTGAGATGGGATGGCATTACAGTACAATGCAGGTCACGAGCCAGATTCGACCCACTGGATGTCGACATCAATGAGCCTTTTATTTTGATATCTTTACATAGCTACTAGAGCCTGCCTGCTTGATACATTGAATCTTGACCGTCAGGTCAAAATTCGTGTCAGATCCTGTGTCTATAGGTGAGACATGACCTTTGACACGATCTAAATGTAGCAATAGAAGAGCAGGGAGACAAAATACAACCACCCCAATTGTATAAATTATATTGTACTAGTCCATACCCGGTCGACGCAACCGTGGGGGGATATGCGCACATGCTCTGGCAACCCGGGAGGCAGTTCGTCCCATAGCTCGCGGGGCCATCCCACAGCTGGGCAGCCCCGTAACCATGGCGATGGTCTCACCACCCTACCTACCTACCTACCTACCTACCTACCACTACAAGAGCAATGGCAAACTAGACGGTCGCAATTCTGGGAAATTGCAAAGTGTGGTTGCGCCGACGCCGGTCGCGGGTCGCCGCCGCCGGGACTTGAGGAATACGCTGGGAGGAATACCGTCGGAGGCCGTGTGACGTGCCATTCGAATTTGGTGCTGATTGGATCCTGCGTTCGTGATACATGGCGTTTTGATTTGAAGAAATAGGCCCCTCCCACTAAAATAAATAAGCCCCTCCCACAAATGTAGCGGGCCAATGACATCGTCATGTCACTCCTGAGATCACTTGCGTTTCATTTTGAGAGGATTGATCCCCCCAAAAATCATGTTTTTGCATCAAACGGTTACGTTTTGCGCAGTTGTGGCGCCCCCTATGGATCAAAGTGGAAATGCTTTTGGGGATTTGTTGAGTAAACCACCCTTGACATGTGATGCAAATTTGGGATTGACTGGACGTTTTGTTCGTGATTTGTGGGCTTTTTTGTAAAACGGGCCCCTCCCTCTAACTTTGGAAGCCATTTACGGACGAACGGTATGGACTATCAAAATTCTGTTTCGTCCAGATTATCGCATGGGTCCAGAGATCATGTGTACCGATTTTTGTGAAATTTGGAGAAAATATGTGGGAGGAGGAGCTAAAAGTGTGTTTTGAAGAAAATTCAAAATGGCGGAAAATCTATCATGACGCAAATGGGCGTGGCCTATATGGGGAGTTGCGTCATGACCCAAGGAATCTAGGGGAAATTTTTATTCTAGGACCTACGGTTCAAGAGTTAAAGGCCAAAACGTAAAGTGGGCTGTTATAGCGCCACCATGAGGCCGACTGGTGTAATGTTTTTTTAAAAAATAATTTCGGACTAAATCATGAACCTCGCCACCAAATCTGGTAACTCTAGCTCTTACGGTTTCAGAGCAAAAAATACTTGAATTTGAGTTTTTTCACTTTTCCATTAAAGTGGATGGGGAAATTTAATGCACTAATAAATCAATATAAATTAAACTATTTAACCAATCTCTTAGCAAAATACAAGTGCACGATTCCCGGTGAAGCCGGTCATTTTGACATATGGCACTAAATTGGGAAAAATAAACTGTGGGAGGAGATGCAGCCCGAAATAAAGTTTATCTAGAGAGAATAAAGTTTCTGTAAAACAATAGTCTGGTTGCCCATTCGGGCAACCACACTAATTATAGGAGGATTAACATACTCTACCATACAGATTGGACACAATTACATATTATTCATTCAAAAAAAGTTACATAGTGAGGCTTTAATATGTTAATAATGAGATGCTCAAAATTTGAATTGAATTGAATTTACGTATATACGTTTTTTGTTTCTACCTCCCCCTTTCTTATGATTTCCCCCCTTCATTTTCCCCTCCTTTCCACTTGGTCCCCCTGGCGCCCCCTGGGGGCCAGCCCCCCACTTTGAAAAACACTCTTCTAGACCAATGGTTCTCAGCTGTTTTCACACCTGGACCTACATTTTCTGCTGACCTTGAAGTTACCTAATACTACATTATAATAACATTATAATATTTTATATTAAATAACACAATATTCCTTCTATTAAATGTGTTCTTTGTGTGGAATGCAGCTTGTGACCCATTTTGTGAGCTATAACTATAAGTCCACTGTTTTTTGGGGAAACACAGATCTGGAGTCTGCAGACCTAGACGTGCTGGAGGATGCATACTCTGCGTCTTCCAACAATTAAAACCCCTGAATCAGATCCGGGCCGTGGAAAAAAAGAAAACTCAAACCCCTGTTTATGTTGGCATTTCTGCCACATAGTCCCAGTATTCTGCCTACTCTGTACATATTACCACCTCCTTCTTTAGCCCTGCTCGGCATTCCTCTGCCCCCCTGCTAGCTCCTAATGAAAGATATTTTCCAGCTTTTTTTTTTGTCTCTCCCTCGGGCACCAACCTTTAACAGCTGACAGTGGAGCTGAGGGAAGAATAATAATAAAAAAAAGAATAATACAGTCAAAGGCACAAACAAACTTTTTAATAAATAGCAACAAGAAACCTTGCTCGCTCGCTCCCCCAGTAATAATGTCACTGTGCTACGCTGCACAAACCAATCAGGGGCTAATTTTGCCGGCATGGTGGGAGGCCCCTATAAATAACCGCGGCAAGTCACACAAAGACACAGGCGTTTCTGAAGTGAACCGTAGGAGATTCAGCTCGTCGAGCGGGGGGGGGGGGCCTCTCGGGAGGGAGGGGCCTCTCCCCCCCCCCACACCCCCCGACCACATCGACTTCAAATCGACAACTTCATTAGTGGTGCGCGTCGTCGTCCCCCCCTCACATCCCACCCCTCTCTGAAAACTCAACAATTCATGGTGGAACGAATTATCATGAATGAGGACTCAAGGGTGATTTATATATACTGGGTTTGTGGCACCGGTCGCCACGCGCCGGATATAGACGATCTGCAAGCTCGAAAACGAAACGTGTCATGCTTTGCGACACGTTTTTTGAGCTTGTAGATTGGCAATTTTTTTGGGGGGGGTACGTGACACCGGCAGGCACGGCAAAACCAGGTGTATAAAGTAAATCAGGGGTAAGAATTCACAGCAGTGGTGGAAAGTAACTAAGTACACGATTTTGAGGTATTGGTACTTTACTTGAGTGTTTCCAATTTCCAATACTTTTACTTCTACTCCACTACATCTCAGAGGCAAATATTGTACTTTTGCTCCGCTACAATCATTTGAAAACTTTAGTTACTAGTTACTGTACTTTGTAGATATAAATGATTATATTATAAAACACACATTAACCACTTCAGCCCCATTTTATACCTAGGCTATTTTAAATCATTTTAGTACTTTTACTTTTGGTACTTTAAGTATATTTTGACGCCAATACTTTTGTACTTTTACTCAGGTAACATTTTGAACACAGGCTTTTTACTTGTCACACAGAGTATTCTTATATACTGTGGTATTGGTACTTCACACCACTGATTCACAGGACCCTCGGCTCCTATATTATCTCCGCCAGGACGGAGGGGAAAAGAAGGCCATATATAAGGCTCAATACAGCATGTGACTGTGAGGCTTTGTATTTCCCTGCCTATCTATCCCTAGGAGCGAGCGGAGGAGGAGGCACAGGGAGTCGGTACAGCGATGAGGAAGAACACAGCATGGAGTCATACAGCACTACAGCGCATAGGGTTCCAGGGTGGTTAGGCTTGTCCCCACATCCCTGGCCGACAGGCTAGCTAGAACACCAGCCCCAATTACCCAATCCCTGTCTCCATGGCACCCAGGCGGAGGGGATATAGGAGAGGAGGAGGAAGGAGAAGAAAGAACGGAAAAAAATTAAAAAGCAGCGAATTTCATTCTTCAGAAATTTAATTATATCAAGATTAACAAGGGAGGTAATTAATTTCCTTTAAGATGGGTATCTTTTAAGTGCCCGGGGCTCAACTTTGTTGTCAAAACTGTATATTTAACCGTTATTTCGGGGCAAAGTTTTAACCCATTGAGACCTGGAACGCATCTGTGTGTCATTTTTAGATTTCTTTGGGCTATTCAAAAATAGCTATATTTGAAAAATTGTGAAAATCTATGAAGATACACCTTTTAAAGCAAACATTTGTAACTCAAATCTTTGCTTCTGGGGATTCTACAAATGTCTTTTAAACAACAGTTTTTTTTTTAAACTTATGTTGCTATAATATCAGTGGTCCTCAAACTTTTTTCATGTCAAGGACCACCCAAAATTATATGTATTTGGCCACGGACCCCCATCTCAAAATATGTTGTTCCAGGGACCCCCAGATGCAAAGATTTGAGTTACAAATGTTAAAAAATATATATATATATTCAAAGATTTGCAAAAAAATTCACGATGTTTCTAAAATAGCAGATCTACAAGCTCATAGCGCGGCACTCAGTGCTATGAGCTTGTAGATCTGCTATTTTTTGAATAGCCAAAGGAATCTAAAAATGACACACAGATGCGTTCCCGGTCTTAATGGGTTAAAGGCAGGAAAAACGGAGGAGGATCACTACTCCGCCATGAATATGGAAATATAAGACTTTCTTATCTAAACGATTATTTTACAGTATTACCGCAAATGGCACGCATTTATGTACATATATAAATGTAAAAACCTATGTGTGATTATCGTTGGAAAAAAGGGGGAACTTTCACAAAGGAGCCTCTCATAATTAAATGAATGATTATGGTCTAATGATAAACGTGAGCCATAATGTAATAACTTGACTTAATGTTTTACACTTGGACAGAGCTCTAAGCTTCATCATACAGGGGTCTGTATTAACAGTTAGTGGCCCTTTGCAGTGTACAGCAGGGTTTCTCAAAGTGGGTGCCGCCGTGGCACCCTATAGGGTGCCGTGACGCAAGTCCAGGGGTGTGTACTCAGTGGTGGAAAAAGTACTCAAATGTTTTACTTAAGTACAAGTATCAATACTGCAATGTAGAAGTACTCTGTTGCAAGTGTCCGGAATTCAAAATGTACTTCAGTAAAAGTACAAAAGTATTGGTATCAAAACGTACTGAAAGTACCAAAAGCAAAAGTACTAAAATGTTTGAAAATAGCAGATCTACAAGCTCACATCATCGCGACGCGTTGTGAGCTTGTAGATCTGCTATTTTGAAATAGCCTGGGTATAAAATAGGGCTAAAGTGGTTAATGTATGTTTTATAATGTAAATATATAATAGATATAATCTGCAAAGTAACTAAAGTTTTCAAATAATTGTAGTGGAGTAAAAGTACAATATTTGCCTCTGAGATGTAGTGGAGTAGAAGTAAAAGTATAGACAATTGTAAAAGTACTTCAAAATTGTACTTAAGTACAGTACTTGAGTAAATGTACTTTGTTACTTTACACCACTGTGTGTACTGGATACTAGAATACTTTGATGATTTGGAATTTATCAATATCACTTCAATTTAACCACTTAGTCTTAGACCCTCTATACTTAGTAAAACGGACCTGAGTTGCACAGTACTTGGTGCGTTCTTTTTCAATGGACTCTTCTCCAAAAACAGCCGATCTACAAGCTCACAACACGTCGTGTTGCCACGTGTTGTGAGCTTGTGACCCCGGGCCTGCATGGGGTCACTAATATCCGTAGGGTTCATCCTATCATGAGGTGCACGTCAAATTCTCAGAGATATCTTGCTTGGGACCAGTGTTGGACATGTTGGACTTGGAAGTACTGTATTGAACACTGCCATCCTTTAGTGTCACTTTAAACACTATCGCCCAGTAAATTCCTGTGTTAATTTATCCACATGTAACTCTGAACATGTACTCTGAACTCTGAGTGAACACATGTCATTTGGTTAAACATTTTTGTTTATTTTTACATTGATTTGTTTTACTAGTCCATACCCAGGGATGTGCGCACTCAAATTATTTGCAGACTTTGGGTTATACACAGTTTATGCTTGGTTAAACTTTGGGAGCGGAGGCTGCCACTGTCATTTGCATGGAATGCATTGCTTTTGTATTGCTGAAAATCCCTAATAAAAGTAGTAGTAGCAACTATTAGCGCCATTCAAGTGAATGAAGAAAGCATAGCTGGTAATTGGTCATTGTAGCCGATTGGGCACAGCTGGTGAGACCATTATAACTGTATGGGTGTGAGACAGACAGTCTGGGGGAGAGAGTTGTTAAGAGTGCCTTGAAGAGTGAACAACTTATGCAGCGGGGAGATCAGCTTGGGATGGGCACATTATTATCATTATCAAATGAAATAAATATATTTTTAGGCAGGTGGGCACAGACCCCCAGCGAATGCTTTGCGGACCCCAAGTTTGGGTTCATTAAGCTACTGTACTGTGCCTAAGCGTGGAGAGTTAAATAAACACACACGCACGCACGCACGCACGCACGCACGCACGCACACACACACACACACACACACACACACACACACACACACACACACACACACACACACACACACACACACACACAATGGTGACTCCTCCGTTCTTCTCATTCACAGAGAGAACAGCTAACATACTTTGGGGACCCCGTGGCCGCGCATGGCCGTACATGCGCACGGCCATGTACGGCGAAAACTCTGGCGTAGAGTTAAACAGAGTTTCGGGAAAAACGCTAACAAACAGCTTGAATTTGGGGAAAGTGAAACATATGGTTCCTGAGTGTCTGCACATGGTAATGATCATTGCCCGTGTGCAAGTTCAGATCAATTGCTGAACCCACTGAGGAGAAAAACCTGGTCAGACAGAAGGACAGAGGTTTGCAGAATTATAAGAGGACATTAATGTTATACTTAAAACAAAATTGTAATGTTTTGCCAGTTATTTGGAGGCACACTATGAGGATCACATCTCCAACCTCACACTGCTCAACAACCACCACACCAGCATCAATGTGGGAACTATCATTCCTGTTTCTTCTTTGTCTTTGCCTCAGATGTACACTGTCCTACATTAAACAGCTCTCTGCTCTCCGTTGCTAGTTTGTTTTGGTTTTAAATGTGGTCTGATTTCGTAGGAATCTGTAGTGTGATTCAGTCATAATCTTAATGACAGTGAGATGTGTGACTGATTGTGAGTGCAATTAATGCTCATGTGTGTGCGTGCGTGTTTGCGTGCGTGTGTGTGCGTGCGAGTGAGAGAGAGAGAGAGAGACGGAGACAGAGACAGAGACAGAGACGGAGACGGAGACGGAGACGGAGACAGAGACAGAGACAGAGACAGAGACAGAGACAGAGACAGAGACAGAGACAGAGACAGAGAGACAATGATTAGTAATAGCAGTAGATTTTAAAGGAACAGAAGGGGAAGAAAGACAGCCAAAAAGAGAGAGAGTGAGAGACAGAAAGAGAGTGTGAGTGAGAGAGCGAGAGAGAGAGAGAGAGAGAGAGAGAGAGAGAGAGAGAGAGAGAGAGAGAGAGAGAGAGAGAGAGAGAGAGAGAGAGAGAGAGAGAGAGCAAGAGAGAGCGATTCCCACCCAACCGTAAGATAAGTAGTTAGTAGTGTATCTTACTATCACTATTATTATTTTTGGAACAATGCCCTGTTTTCTTTTTCTTTTCTTGTCTTCATTCTTTCTTTCTTTTTTTTCTGAGAGAGAGAGAGAGAGAGAGAGAGAGAGAGAGAGAGAGAGAGAGAGAGAGAGAGAGAGATAGAGAGACAGAGGCAGAGGCAGAGAGAGAAAGCAGGTCAGTGAGGTTGTGTAGAAGTCAGGCTGGGGTTCTGGTAGTGGAGTGGAGTGGAGTGGAGTGGTGGTTGAGCCTCATGCAGAAGCCACAGGAGAGAGAGAGAGGAGGAGGACGATGCCCTCCGGCCACACACTGTCACAAACTACACCAGCCAATTACCTCAATTTAGACTGACGGCCTACAGAACAACTTACATAACGGCTCTGCCATCAGCATGGGGCAGGGCTATATACCTACATGCCCTTGACGCTTTCTACAGTACAAGAGGGGTTTCATTTGATACATTCTGCCCACTAAACTAGTTTTTATTTTATTTTACTTGTTGTTTTTCTTCACTTTTATTTATAGTGTCTTTTTTCCCCCAGCCCTATAGTTGCCCTGCTTCGGTCATACAGTTACATTCAAACTGGGTACTCACCAGCAGTGGTGGAAAAAGTACTCACAGTTTTTACTTAAGTATAAGTATCATTACTGCAATGTAGAAGTACTCGGTCCCGAATTCAAAATTGACTTGACTAAAAGTATTAAAGTATTGGTGTCGAAATGTACTTAAAGTACCAAAAGTAGAAAGTACTCATTATGCAGAATGCCCCATTTCACAAGTTTTCATATATATAAAAAAATCTTTTGAAAATAGCAGATCTACAAGCTCACAATGCGCCGCATCGCGATGAATTGTGAGAAAAAAAAAATCAGATTTGCAGCTCCATCCACTCCTTGTTTAACTTATAACTGAAAAAGGCTGTATCTCGCTTCCTAAGCAAAAAAAAATAATTGCTGGCACAGTAAGAACATATTTTTTTATTTCATTGGCACTGAGAGAGTTAAGTACAGTACTTGAGTAAATGTACTTAGTTACTTTACACCACTGCTCACCAGGCCAGTGCAACCCCTGCCTCTTGTTGAGCCCAGAGCAGCTTTACTACGTAGCTAGGCCTGTCCAATGTTCAGTTTTTTTCTCCCTTCACTAGCGGCAGGGCTCTGAGGATGGCTGGCCATGTCGTTCCAACAACGTTCAGTCCTAAAGAAGATATCTAAAAAATAAAGGCATCAACTACCAAAAAACTTGGAGGAAAGGTTTGTCATCATAGGCAAAGGAAGAACTAGCCTCGACCTCCAGGCTTTTATTTTTTATTTTTGCTCCAAAATAAGAGCCTGGACCAGCCTGTTGACGTTCCTGGAATAGGAAGTGTTTCATTTCCCCAACCAACCAGAGTGCAGTGGGCGTCGCTCCAAATGTTGTGACGTCAGAGCTCTCAATGCTGCACATTGGGGGAGGAAGAGGGGCATGGCGCGGGGCGGGGGCTGACGGACAGATCGGTGAACCAATGGGATCTCACGGAATTGTTCTCTGGAGATTTTGAACTCGCCCCTCTAGACCAGATATCAGACACGCTAGGGCAGCCTAAGGAAGAACTGACTAACTTAGCGTGCCAGTTGGCCAAAACGGGACATGGCCTATCACCAAAAGGCACATAACTGATTCATGTAAGTAACACCTCAAAACTTTGAAGTCATGGGCAAAGAAGAACTGATTAACTTTTCACGCTGACTGGCCAAAAGGGACCTGACTGTTGCAGAAGAATTATACAGTATACTGTATATTGTTATTATGGTTCTTTATATCTAACCTTTATATTGTGGTAGCCTGTAGGAGCCAAGAAAGGTCTCCGCTAGGCCTGATAGCTATTGTTTTTGTTACAGCCTGTCTTGTTATGGTTCAGCTTGTCCTTGTAGCAGCTAGTATAACTATTGTCTGATGGTCCCTGTGTTCGTTGGCAGAACTACCGGCGGACCACAGACCTGACTGCTATTGTACTTCTCCTCCCCATGATATCATGTAGGCCTACGTTAAAGCATAACCATCACCACCTGATTGATCCAGAATTCCACGACACTGTTTTAAGCACTACATAAGCACCTTGAGAAATTGTTCAATGATGACCAGTGATTGATGAGCCAAACCTGGCTGTGGCAGTATGTGCAATATTCTACTTGACAATAGAGTCTGCATACTGGATCATGCTCCAAATACTTTAAACATACATTTTAGACAATATATTTTAAATAATTTCATTTTTGGAGCAATATTCAATTTAATATTATCTACATTGCATCACACACGACAGTTTTTTTTTTAGTACAGTGGAGTGAGACAGAACGCAAGGTGAAAAAGTGACATGCAGTGCTCCCACCCAAAAGCGACTATATATAAAGCAGGGTTTGTGAGATTTAGGATGTGGATGTGGATGTGCCTCTGTGGCAGTGGTGTAAAGTAACTAAGTACATTTACTCAAGCACTGTACTTAAGTAGAATTTTGGGGTACTTTTACTTTATTGGAGTATTTCCAATTGTCTATACTTTTACTTCTACCCCACTCAGAGGCAAATATTATACTTTTACTCCACTACAATTATTTGAAAACTTTAGTTACTAGATACTTTGCAGATGTAAATCATTACATTATAAAACATACATTAACCACTATTTTATACCTATAGGCTATTTGAAAATAGCAGATCTACAAGCTCACATCGCGACGCGTTGTGAGCTTGTAGATCTGCTATTTTCAAACATTTTAGTACTTTTACTTTTGGTACTTCAAGTACATTTTCATACCAACACTTTTGTACTTTTACTCAAGTCAATTTTGAATTCCGGACTTTTACTTGTAACAGGGTACTTCTACATTGCAGTATTAATACTTTTACTCAAGTAAAACATTTGAGTACTTTTTCCACCCACTGCCTCTGTGGCAGTGAAGATCGCAAATCCACGTTCCATGGTTGACCCCATAAAATTGTAGGTGCATTGCTGATTTGCAAACGACACCCATCCTCCTGCACCTCTCCTCCCACACTGGCACACAGCACGACTCCCAAATATACCAAAAAACCTTCTCACAGGCAGTGTGAGAAAACCCACCACTTCGCCTACGGAAATAGTCGGTTCACCCATTCACTGCAGTGCACACTGCATGCCGATCCACCTGCCCCAAAATAGGGCCCTTAGTCTTGTTTAACGACATGAACCCTAGCATCCCTGTTCTTGCGGGAACGTTCCGCCAAAAAATAGCCGATCTACAAGAAAAAAATGTTTTAACACGTTGTGTACAGCAATCCACACACTGGATACAAATACTATTACCTACAGTAATCGGACATAATCTGACCAAATTGTTGTTTTACCGCTGTGCTTTCTTGTGAAGCAACAGTTTGAGCAGAACATACTACTCTAGATACCAGTGGTGGAAAAAGTACTACATTTCTTTACTTAAGTAAAAGTATCGATTTTAGTGTCCGGGTAGCTCAGTCGGTAGAGCTCTCACCTTCAGACCACAAGGTCATGGGTTCGATCCCGGGCACCGCCAACTCAGCGCATGAGTAGCACGGCTTGGGTGAGGTAAATCGTGCGGTAAGTACTGGGAGCTGAGGATAGGTGTGGCGCTCCAACTCAAAAATCCATCTCCCAGGGGTCTAGCGCATTGTAACGGCTGATACCGACAATAAGCCACCTCCCGACCTACTATTATCGATACTGCAATGCAGATCTATATGTTACAAGTAAAAGTCCCGTATTCAAAATGTACATGAGTAAAAGTACAAAAGTATCACAATGCGTCGCGACGCATTGTGATACTTTTGTATCACTTGTAGATCTGCTATTTTCAAATGGCCGAAATGTATATAGGGCTGAAAGTGGTTAATGTATGTTTTGTAATAATAATCAAAATCTCAAAGTAACTAGTGACTAAAGTTTTTAAATAATTGTAGTGGAGTAAAAAGTATAATATTTGCCTCTGAGATGTAGTGGAGTAGAAGTAAAAGTATTGGAAATTGGAAATACTCAAGTAAAGTACAAATACCTCAAAATGGTACTTAAGTACAGTACGTAAGTAAATGTACTTAGTTACTTTCCACCACTGCCTCAAATACAATCACAGAGACACGACACATTATTTTCTTAGGGAGATTGTTTCTATATTGTTTGCCACTTACTCTTTGCCATTTATATGTTTTGGGAAACTGTAACAAATACACTTTTATTTGAATCTGATTATGTTCTATCATATTGCTGTTGCAATATGCAATTGTGCAATTAATGTGAAATTATACATTTGAGAAGTTGTAACACCATCCATTCTTACATCAGGTTTATTATCCAGAGCTGTAAAAGCTAAAGGTTCATTGATTATAATTAAAGTTGTTAGTAGACAACCATAAAACAAAAAAAAATGACTAAACAAAAAAACACAGCAATTGAAGTGCTCAACAAGCCTCAAGAGAGAAGTGCTTTGGTATTTAAACAGTCAGCAGAAAATAAATAGCCAGCATTCACTTGCTATGTTAACCCAATAAGACCGGCGGGAACGCATCTGTGTATCCACTTTAAAACCATTATTTTATAATTTGGCTATTCAAAAATAGCAGATATACAAGCTCAAAGTGCGGCACCGAGTGCCGCGCTACGAGCTTGTAGATATGCTATGCTTTTTAATATATATTTTTAAAGCGAACATTTTTAACTAAAATCTTTGCTTCTGGGAATTCTACAAATGTCTTCAAATGTATTTCTTTTTTTACTTATGTTGCTATAATATCAGTGGTTCTCAAACTTTTTCATTTCAAGGACCCCCAAAATGATATGTATTTGTCCGCGGACCCTCATCTCAAAATATGTTGTTCCAGGGACCCCCCAGAAGCAAAGATTTGAGTCAAAAATGTTCGCTTGAAAAATATATATATATTCAAAGATTTGCACAAATCAAACGATTTTTCAAAAATAGCAGATCTACAAGCTCATATATATATATACTGTACTATGAGCTTGTATATCTGCTATTTTTGAATAGCCAAAGTATAAAATAATGGTTAAAGTGGTATACACAGATGCTTTCCCGGTCTTAGCGGATTAATGCAGCTTAACCAGTGGTCCAAACCCTGTGTATTTTTTTATTGAGACAAATTAGTAGTAAAGCACATTGGGAGGAGGTACAGGATAGAGAGCTCTGGTGGTATTTGATCCCAGTTCAGCAGGGGTACGTATCATACCAGAGGCAGTGGCTCTTACTGCTGCACTATCTTTGAGTAATACTAATAATGCTGTAGTATGCTGTGGTTCAATGGAGGGTGTTTCTTATTCACATGAACCCTAGTGCAGTGGTCAGGGACCCCAAAATTAACATGTATTATTTTGGTCACACAGACCCGTATCTGAAAATACCTTACCCCAAGAAGAGAAGATTTGTGTAACAAAAATAAAACAAAATTATTCAAAAATGTCCAAATATTTTCAAGACTTTTCAAAAAACAGCAGATGTTCCAAGCTCACATCGCGGCACGAAGTGACACGCTGTGAGCTTGTATGTCTGCTATTTTTGAATAGCCTAAGTATAAAATAATAGTGGTTACAATTATTGTGATGCCATATTAACTAATATGGCCCCCCCCTGCAAAAATATTAGAACATTCGCAGAAAATAGCCGGTCTACAAACTCATGGCGCGTTGTGAGCTTATAGATCGGCGATTGTTGGCGAAGAGATTCGGTGTAGAGGGAAATAAGGAGGGGACCAAATATAGACCCCTGGGGGAACCTTGTCAACAAAGAATATAGGGTATAAGTGGCTAATAGACATTTTGTGGCATTTTAACAGTAATTGTATACTATACTATATGTCTGTTTGCTAAAAACACTAATTAAAAAGTCACTCTGAAATGCAGTACAGTTTAATATGTTTAAATTAAACAAGCTTGTCTAAAACATCATCTCAGCTGTATGGCGTAACCATGGAAGCATAAAGCTGCTCCAGACCTATCTTGGAAAACCTTGTTTGATTGAATAGAGCCCCAGGTGGTCATATTCAATGACCCATGCTCTAATTAATCACAGTTAATGTTATGCCCACAATACGCATGTGTCTACCATATGCATCTGATCTTAAAAAAAAAAAAAGCATGAGTCATAACTTGTTAACCCCTCGTGGATCTTTGGAAGCCCTTTTTATGCCATCTACGTGAATTCAAGGATTTAAATGAAGTGATGTTGAGATATGTTGACAACTATCATATTTATGAAATTCAACAGAATAAGGCTGCTATACATATTCAATTGGCTACCTATTCCATTTGTATTCAAAAAAGGCAAGATACACACAAGTCGCAAATGAGCAGGAGAATAATTTGTGTCTGTCATGCTTCGGTGCCTTATGTTTTATATGAGTATCATTTATCCAAGCTGCACATAATGTGAACTGACTAGTTAACTGTGAAATAAAAGCAAATAGCGTAGGCCGGTGTTTCCCAAACACTGGCTCGTGAGTCACCACTCACCACCGCCCAATTTGGATCACATTTTTATCCTACAATTGTTTTATTTTTATTTTGTTTATTATTGTTTATATTTATTATTATAAATCTTTTTCCCCAGACATGTTTCAAGACATCTTTTCAAAAGATTGTCAGGTATTTTCTGATATACAAGCTCACAACACTCCCCAATGCGACGCATTGGGAGCTTGAGAGAGATTTGGTGGAGAAGGAAAAAAAACATAGGGGGCCCCTGCTGGGGGACCCCGGTCAACTAAAGTACACATACTGTATATGTATAGGGTTTAAGTGGTTAACGCTCAGATTTTTTTGCAATGTGTACAATTTGCATTTTGAATAAGAGAGAGTCGATAGAGATCTAGCAATTCATTTTTTCTGTTAGGGAGAGGAAAAACAAAAATAACATATTTGAATGTTTATGTTAACCCATTAAGACCGGGAACGCATCTATGTGTAACCACTTTAACCATTATTTTATACTTTGGGCTATTCAAAAATAGCAGATATACAAGCTCATAACGCGGCACAGAGTGCCGCACTATGAGCTTGTAGATCTGCTATTTTTTTGAAAAATCATGAACATTAGTGCAAATCTTTGAATATATATATTTTTTTAAAGCGAACATTTTTTACTCAAATCTTTGCTTCTGGGGGGTCCCTGGAACAACATTTGTGGGTGGTCCTTGACATGAAAAAAGCTTGAGAACCACTGATATTATAGCAACATAATAAAATTAAAAACTGTTAGGATTTAGAAGACATTTATAGAATCCCCCAGAAGCAAAGATTTGAGTTACAAATGTTCGCTTTAAAAAAACACAAATATTCAAAGATTTGCACACATGTTCACGATTTTTCTAAAAATAGCAGATCTACAAGCTCATAGTGCGGCACTCGGTGCCGCACTATGAGCTTGTAGATCTGCTATTTTTAAACAGCCCAAAGAAATCTTAAAATGACACAGATGCGTTCCCGGTCTGAATGGGTTAATGTTGCCCTCCTCAATGCCCACATTACTCAGTCATCCATAATATGCTAACCACATGACTCTCTGCAGGGGAAGGTGAAAAGTTGGCAGAGAGCCGTGCGGTGCGGCTCTAACAGCACATGGAGCCGAGCCAAGGAGAGCCCCCAGAAACGTTGAAGGCCGAAGGCTCCACCACACCGCTCTCTCCTTTGTGTCCCTCCTCGCTTTAAAAAACGGGCAACCGCCGGCAGACATGAGAGTAAAAAATAACAGTACACATCTTCCTGACACTTACGCAACCGATAGCGGCCTCTTGGTGCTCCCTTTAATCATGTTTATGTAATACTGTGTATAGAGATAGACCCACACACCTCAAGCCGTCATGTTTGGTTTACAGGCCTTTACAGGGCAATTTCTTAAAGAGGTGGTGCCATGGTTTTGCACTTTTTCTGTTTTTCATGTGTCTATGAGGTTGATAGAACTTCATTAAGCCCCCTGGTGGTGTTTTTATGGTGTTTTATGTCTTCTCTGACTATTTTGAGTTTCTTCCTGGAGGCTGAAACCTTGAGGGTCAAACGTGCCAATAGAGAAACAGTGCTTTAGTGACATAGTAAAAACATACCCTCCCCCTCATTATCATAACACAACAGGTGTAGGCATGAGGAGGAGGAGGGACTAGGACAGGTGGGTGGTGCTAAGGTGGTGGAGGAGGTGCGAACCAGGTATACTTAATGAACTGGAGGCGTGTCCACATAAAAACATAATTTTAACAATTTCTGTACACTTTTTTGAAAAAAATCTTCCTCCTAGTATAACCATAATACCTGATGATTATGTTTTAGGGGGGGGGATCACTGAAAATCACGGCACCCCGTCTTTAACAATTATGCTATGGATTAATTTTTTTTTTTTTTTAAATACATTTTTATCCCGCAATTTTTGTAACCCATCTTTTTCACCCGGTGCCAATTTCCTAAGTTATCCTGGGCGTTACACCAGCCCTACACCAGCCCTACACCAGCGCTACACCAGTCCCCCACTGCCTAGGGAGGCCAGGGCCGAGCTCATGCTTCCTTCAATGCATGAGAGCCAACTGACCTTCTTGTCACCTGACAGGGGAGAGTTTCCCTGGTAGGACGTAGCGCGTGGAAGGAACACGTTATTTCAACCAGTTCCTTTCCCCTCCATCAGGCGCCCCAGCGGTGGAAAGTAACTGCTGTAAGTACATTTACTCAAGTACTGTTTTGAGGTATTTTTTGCAGTATACAGACAAGACATACAGCACAGGATAGAAGAACTAGGGCTCCAAGTATCAGTTATTTTCGGTTATTCTATCGATTGCTTTTTTGATTAATCGAATAATATTTTTTTTCTCCTGCTGTATATCAACAAATTGATGAGAAAAAAACTCATTCATTATTTTTTGTTACAGTCGACTAAATTGATAAGTTTAATTAACTAACCACTTGCACAACACAACAGCGTTCTGCAAAAATAGCCATTCTATAAGATCAGGTATTGTGAGGGGGGACTTAAAATGTCCCTGTAAAATTAGATTATTTTATTTAAAAATGTTTTAAATAGCCTATTAAATCAATTAGTTTGATTAACTGCTGCGCCCCTAGACAGAATAATGTACATTCAGCCAGTAGACTATACTTAGACAAGAGTCATGGCTTCATTCATACAGAGGAAGCAGTGAGGAGAACCCATGGAGTGATGAGTGCTGGGTACTGATCACACCAAACCGTCCCCCCCTTATTATGACCAGACGGTTCATCCCGTCTCCTCCGCCAAGACCTACTCCTGCTGGACAGTATATTATATTATTACATTCAGGGCAGACAGGAGAGAGGGAGGAACCAAAACGACGAAGAGGGAGAAGATGGGAGGAGAGGATGGAACAGGAGGAGGAGGAGGAGAAGGAGGAGGTTTTGTGTCCCACGCCGTGCTCTCTCTCTCCCACCAGCAGACAGTCGGCCCGCTGTCCTTAACTCATTCAGACCGGGAACGCATCTGTGTCATTTTAAGATTTCTTTGGGCTATTCAAAATAGCAGATATACAAGCTCGTAGCGCGGCACAGAGCGCTACGAGCTTGTAGATCTGCTATTTTTTGCTTCTGGGGGTCCCTGGAACAACATATTTTCAGATGGGGGTCCGCGGACAAATACATATCATTTTGGGGGTCCTTGACATAAAAAAGTTTGAGAACCACTGATATTATAGCGACATGAGTTTAAAAAAAAAATTTTTTTAGAAGACATTAGAATCCCCAGAAGCAATATATATATTCAAAGATTTACAAAAATGTTAACGATTTTTAAAAAATAGCAGATCTACAAGCTCATAGCGTGGCACTCTTTTGAATAGCCCAAAGTAATAAAAAAAAATGACACACAGATGCGTTGCCCGGTCTTAATGGGTTAACCAAATAGCCCGCCCGGTCCTCCTCGCTCTCTTATCCAACCCCCTCCCCCCTCCCCCCCACTCCGACGCCCTCCAGCTCCGGAACACCCCCCCACCCCTCATCCCCCCACCCCCCACACTTTGCTCGCCCGCCAACTTCCTGTTTGTCTGGCTGAAGACCTGGCCGTTTAACTCCCAGGGCTGTGAGGCGTTTGCGAAGGGGAGAAGGAGAGGGCCAGAAGAAGAAGAAGAAGACAAGGAGGAGAGAGAAGAGGAGAAGAGTGAGTGAGGAGGAGGAGGAGGAGGAGGAGGAGGAGGAGGAGGAGGAGGAGGACGACAGAGGGGAAGGTTGGTGGTGGGGTAGAAGAGGAGAGAGAGAGAGAGAGAGAGAGAGAGAGAGAGAGAGGGAGAAACAGAGAGAGAAACTGCACACTCCCCGAGTTGGATTGATTTACTTCATTACCGAGATTACAAGTTTAACTTACAAACCAGAGGTCAAAATTTCTCATTAACAAGGGGACCGTGGAGGACCGGAGGGCTTGGAGACCACTCTTATTACTGACTACACATTTCAATCTGTCTTTGATGTTCCATGTCTACCCCAACCCCAACCCCCACCCCTCACTCGCTCTCTCTCTCTCTCTCTCTCTCTCTCTCTTTCTCTCTCTCCCTCTCTCTCTCTCTCTCTCCTTCTCTCTCTCTCTTTCTTTCTCTCTCTCTCTCTCTCTCTCTCCCTTTCTTTCTCTCTCTCTCTCTCTCTCCCTTTCTTTCTCTCTCTCTCTCTCTTTCTCTTTCTCTCTCTTCTCCCCTCTCCTATTTTTTTTGGCAGCGAGGTTGATTTTAATTGTAGCTATAGAACAGAGCATAGTTTGCCTCTAAGCCAGCCTCCACATCTGTAGCGAGTGCAGCTTTAGTGATATTGGGTGCAGTCCATAGCTCCGGGCTAATTTTAATGGGTCCCCCCCACCCCCCCCCCCTCCCCTCTCTACCCCCCCCCCCCATCCCCGTCCTTTTCATTGGAGCCTTGGATTGTTTTCCACGTGATTCCTGTTAATTTAGCTGGAGGAAAGGGCATCAGTTTTCCTTGCGCTCCCCCCTCCCTTCTCTATCTCTCTCGTTCTCTCTCTCTCTCCTTCTCTCTCCCTCTCCCCATGCCTCTCATTCTATTGCCTCACTCCTTCTTTCTGATCGATCTACTGCCTCAAAGAAAGAAGGTGAAATGAATTCAAATGGAAAAAATAGACTGCGCTCCACTATTAAATCTCTCACCTATACGTTTCTCTTTCTGTCTGTCTCTCTCTCTCTCCATCCCTCCTCCTGCCCCGGTGTGCCGTTGTTTGCAGCCTGTTCGAGGCAGAGAGGACGGGCTGTACGAAAGCCGGGCAATTTAGCTGCTATTGTTGTGTTTTTTTTGTACGTCAACAAACAAGGGGGCCTTCCTTTGATGTGATAAATGGCCCAAGCGGTAAAGGATGATAACTCTCAGCTCGTAAATGTGTCAAGGATGTTTTCAGAGCTATGAGCATGTTTAACACTGCAGGACGCTCCATCAGCGCCGGGGTGCTTTTTTTTACATCGCATAGCGATGGCTAACCTCACATGTCCTGAAGTGCTCTCTCTGTCTCTCTCTCTCTCTGTGCGTAAGTGCATGCGTGCGTGAGTGCGTGACAGAGCGAGAAAGAGAGAGAGACACACACACACACGCGCGCGCAGCGCGCACGCACGCACGCACGCACGCACGCACGCACGCACGCACGCACGCACGCACCGCACGCACGCACGCACGCACACACACACACACACACACACACACACACACACACACACACACACACACACACACACACACACACACACACACACACACACACACACACACACACACACACACACATGAACAGATTCACTCGCAAGCAACTCTGCAAGACTTTCCAAAAAGAACAGGTTTTGAATATATGTTGTTATTTTCGGAAAGCAACACCAACGCCACACGACATAAGTGTAAATAGGCTTAACGCGGGAAGAGATGTTACACTTAATTTCCTATCTGTCTATATAGGAATAGTCCCCATCACAAGATATAGGGCTATACTCGGGCCTTCATCAGCGTTCACTTGATTTCCCAAATGTTTTCCTGCTTGTTGGATGGTCAGTTTCCAAATGAAGAATGAAGCTTTGGTCAACACACCTTTTTGCTGTACCAAGCCAACCACCTTCATGGTACAGTCTATATAGGAGATTGTACAATAGCAATGTCTCTCTCAGTAATGACCTAACATGGTCTCGTCAAAACAAGGAAAACATTGGTATTAACCGAGTGTTTCTCACACTCACAACGAGATAATACACAAGTCGACATCTGGAGGACAAAGGTTTGTGCCATTCCCTTTTCAACCGCCACCCCCCCCCCCCCCCCCCCCGCTTATCTTCCTCATCCCACTCTTCCTCCCTGCAGCCATTTCCTTCTCTAGACAGCCTTATACCCCTTTAGCTTTGTGCTAACCCCCATGTGCTGTGAGCAGGGCTACGTTCGGGGGCCATTTCGCCCGTAAAGTATACGATATTCACACAGCGTTGACCGTTTTTTCACGTGTTAGCCACATGAACCCCCTATAGCGTCCCCTATTCAGGGCCAGGTCATAACAGTTTGAACATTCTGCAAAGATCTGCAGATCTACAAGCAACACAACAACGTGTCACAACGTGCATCGTGGCCAAGTTACAGACCCCTGGGGTAGGACCCCGGTCAACACAGTATATCGTTGACTCTGTCGGGTGGAAAAACCTCATATGTCCATAAGCGTTACTTTTCAGGATTCAAATTCCAAGACGGCAAAAGTAGCATATTTACAAGCTCGAAACGCGTCGCTTTCGCGCCACGTTTCGAGCTTGTAGATCTGCTACTTTTGTTGCTTTTGTGTGACGATGATCAAGTAGGGCGTTAATTTACGAAAAAACTCAAAAAGTTAGAATATGGAGATAAAAAGCATTATTTGAGCTAAAATCATTATTTTACACTTTGGATATACAAAAATAGCAGATATACAAGATCATAGCTTAGATCTGCTATTTTTTTAAATCATGAAAATATGTGCAAATCTTTGAATATATATTGTTTTAAAGCGAACATTTTTAACTCAAATCTTTGCTTCTGGGGGGTCCCTGGAACAAAATATTTTGAGATGGGGTCGGCGGTCAAATATTTTTTTGGGGGGGGGGTCCTTGACATGAAAAGAACCACTGATATAGAAACATACGTTTTTTTCAGAATACTTTAGAAGACATTTGAAGAATCGGCTTCAGGTCTTAATGGGTTAAAACATATTTTTGAGGCTTTTTATGCCTTTATTGACAGGACAGTAGTTTGACAGGAAAATAGGGAGAGACATGCAGCAAAGGCTGTCGGGATCGGGACTCGAACCTGGGACATGCTGTCAGGGCTATACATTGAGCCTAGGTTCCCGGACCGCTACGCCAGCCGTTCGGGGTGGAGATAAAGAGGTTTCGGTCCGACAATAAGCTGTCAGAGAGGTTGAATGTGTTTGTGTGAATGAAAAGGGGAGAAGGAGGGGGGGGGGGGTGTTTGTAGTATCACTGTACAGTATTTTGCCTGTGCCGTGACTGTGTGTGTGTGTGTGTGTGTGTGGCACCAACCGGGGACCACAGACAGACCAGACCCTCTCATACCCTGCCATAACCCTGTCCAGCCCCAGCCAGCAGAGCAGAGCAGACCCCCATGCATGCCATTGGCTGGTTTTGGAACTAATCCGCCCTGCAGAGGCCTGTAAGGACCCCTTTGTTCCCCTCCTGCAGACCAGAGCCGGGGCTGGAGACACACACACACACACACACACACACACACACACACACACACACACACACACACACACACACACACAGACACACACACACACACACAGACACACACACAGACACACACACACAACACACACACACACACACACACACACACACACACACACACACACACACACACACACACACACACACACACAGACACTCCAGTCTTCAAACTGGCTATCAGTTTCACCGCCTGTGGCGGTCCACCGTCCAGGCGCTGGGCCCAAGCCCCGCCCCCGCCAAACTACCATCAAATAAAATAAAAGAGAGAGAGAGAGAGAGAGGGAGGGAGAGAGAGAGAGGGAGAGAGGCCAGAGAAAAAGAGGAAGAGAGAGAAAGAGAGAGAGAGAGAGAAAAAACCATGTAACGAAATTGTGTCACCTGAATTCCGTCACGGTCCGAACACAGCGGAAAGTTGGTGGGAAGAGGAGGAGGAGGAGGAGGAGGAGGAGGAGGAGGAGGAGGAGGAGGAGGAGGAGGAGGAGGGGGCAGGGAGGATATTGGAAGGAGGAGCGGGGGGGGTTTCAACAGGAGCTCTTCTTGCTCTATAGCGAGTATACCGGTATATATACCGGGGGTTCTATAACGGAGCTGAGGAGGGGAGGCTGAACAAGGCCATTATCTGCCTCCTAATTTGAGCTGTGGCGCAGCACTGAAGGGCTGCCTTTGTCTGGATTAACCCCTTCAGTCCGGGAACGCATCTACTGTACCAAATATCTTCTAAAATCCTAACAGTTCTCAAACCCCTTCAGGTCAGGGACCTCCCAAAATTATATGTATTAATTATATGGACCCCCATCTGAAAATATTTTGTTCCAGGGATCCCCAGAAGCAAAGACTTGTATTCCCTTTAAAAGAATATATATATATTCATAGATTTGCACACAATAGCACACAATAGCACACAATAGCAGATCTACAAGCTCATAGCGCGGCACTCGGTGCCGCGCTATGAGCTTGTAGATCTGCTATTTTTGAAAAATAGCTGTTTTTGAAAATGTTCTAAAAATCTTGAATTTTTGAATAATTTTGCATTTTTTTTACGCAAATCTTCTCTTCTGGGGGTCCTTGGCACAAAAGATTTTCAGATAGGGGTCCGCAGCCAAATATTAATTTGGGGGTCCTTGGCATTAATTTCATATTTTTTAAAAATCTTGAAAATGAATATATATATTTTTATATAATGGTTTAAGTGGTTATACACAAGATGCGTTCCCGGCTTGAACGGGTTAATGCGGAGAGCTCAGGATGCGATGTCAGACTGAAATAATCAGCGGGCGTGCGGGGGCCCTTCATAACGTTCGGGGGGCCGCCTAGCCTTTCTGCGCTGCGCTCCTGGCCCAGCGTAGGGTAGGGTAGTAGGGGCCCCCTCCGGCTCATTTCTGTGGAGATGAAATCTATGACAAGCCCCTCAGTGAAGCTGAGAGCCAGGCAACAGTCCAGTAACAGCCACAGGGCCTCCGGGTATCCTGTGACCCCCTTAGAAAAGTCACATTCACTTTGCTCTGGAGGAGAGGGAAAGAAGAGAGAGACGCCGCGGGCACTTCCAGCCTTTTCCTTCCATGTGAAATGAAGAAATGTGAGGAGGTGAAAACCAAGTGAAAATAAGTTAACCCACTGAGGCCGGGGAAGCATCTGTGTAATTTTTTGTTTTTACAACTTTATTTATAGGATTTTCAATTATTAAGACATCTGTGTCATCTTTGATGAATTGAGTACAAAGGACCCCAATGGAAACAAGCCGTTAGTGCTTTCTTATGGGTTTAAAATCCTCTTAACATGACCTTGCATTGAACTGTATACTTTCCTGTGCTTTTTTTGCGCAAACTGCTAAAAAAGTATTCAATCAATCAATCCATTTCTTTGGCTATTCAAAAATAACAGATATACAAGCTCATAGCGCGGCACCGAGTGCCGCGCTATGAGCTTGTAGATCTGCAATTTATTTTTTTTAAATCGTGAAAGTTTGTGTGAATCTTTGAATATATATATATTTTTTAAAGCGAACATTTAAACTCAAATCTTTGCTTCTGGGGGTGGTCCCTGGAACATCATATTTTGAGGTGGGAGGTCCCTGGAACAAAACGTTTTGAGATGGGGTCCCTGGAATATTTTGAGATGGGGGGTCCGCGGCCATATCATGTTGGGGGTCCCTTGACATGAAAAAGTTTGAGAACCACTGATATTATAGAAACATAGGTTTTTTCAGAAACCTCTTAGGATTTAGAAGACATTTTATACAGTAGATGCGTTCCCCGGATTGAATGGGTTAAGATTCCTCCCTCCTCCTCCTCCCCCCCCCCCCATCCACCCCTCCTCCTCCACCAACACGAGGAGGAGGAGGAGAAGGTAGAGGAGGGGTGGGAGGGGAGAACGACTTCTCTTCATTATGCCCCTCTAATTAAACGTTAGACAGGACATGGAACATGAACAAGCAGAAGAAAAAAAAAAACTCTGACAGATATGAAGTATATTGGTGTTTATGTTACGACTGCATCTGGGAACATTTGCAGAGGGACTTATTTAGAACTGCAGGGGGGGTGGGGGGGGGGTCAGGGGGGTGAACGCACATCAGGGTAAAACTATAGTGAAAGAGGGTTCACACTGCTGCGCTCAAGAGCCAGAAGTAATGCATTTATTTTGTTATTTATCTGTTTTGTTTTTTTTCAAGCACGTGCATGACCACGCTCCTCCATGACATACTAGTCTAGCTACAGCGTTGGTTCTCAAAGTGGGGTTCCGGGGTCCTTGAGGGGGTTCCGGGGGGGTCCCCAGGCTAAATGTGTTCATGCATTTTAACCCCTTTATCCATAATATTTTATACGTTGGCAATTCAAAAATAGCAGATATACTGTACAAGCTCACAGTGCTGCTGTTTTTGAACATTAAAAAATTAAAGCATTTTTTAACGCAAATCTTCTCTTCTGGGGGTCCTTGGCACAAAGCATTTGCAGATGGAGGTCCGCGGCCAAATATTAATTTGGGGGTCTTCGGCACGAAAAAGTTTGAGAACCACTGGTCTAGCGAGTCAGTGACTCGTGCAAACGCATGAGCCGGTTATTAAAATGACCAATTAACATTCAAAATGAAAGACTTTTTGCTTCTGTTATTTTTTGCACTGTCATATTCGCAGATGAACTTTAAGATATTTCAATATTTTTTGAATAGATTTTTCATCCTCAGCCAACAACACACCCTGAGGGGAACTAACTGCGGGTGGATACGACGACGGCTGCGTAGCTTAATGACCCCCACGCTGTAGAAATACGACCCTTTATGTCTGTACTTTAAGGAGCTCAAACAGGAGAGTTGCTCTTTTAGAATACCATAACTCAGCTTAATTAACAACAGCTTGGGTAGCTGTCACATGGGAGTAAAGCCTGAGTTATACTTGGTTGTGTGTACGGTGTGTTGCAAAAATAGCCAATCTAAGCTCACAACGCGCACGCAGTGAGCTTGTAGATTGGCTATTTTCTGCACGCTGTGAGCCTGTAGATCAGCTATTTTCGGCATGTTGTGAGTTTATAGATCGGCTATTTTTAGCACGCTGTGAGCTTGCAGATCGGCTATTTTCAGCACGCTGTGAGCTTGTAGATCGGCTATTTTCAGCACGCTGTGAGCTTGCAGATCGGCTATTTTCAGCACGCTGTGAGCTTGCAAATCGGCTATTTTCGGCATGTTGTGGCTACTTCTGGCACACGACACCCGTTGAAGTATGAATCACGCATAATTCCCCCCCCCCCCCCGCTCTCCCCCTTCAGCGTGGGTATTCGCCTCATGCGTTACAGATATGACATATTTCCTGCCATCTTCCTCGTATTAAAGCTCGCTGAGGTTTATGCAGTGCGGTTTATTAAATAAATGTCCTAACGTGGCTAATGCGGAACAGGTTGGCCATGTGGAGGATGTGCAGGAATTCAGCCACACACAATGGCTTCTTGCAAAAACAAAAGGGACCTGTGAGCATACAGTACATGGGGGCATTGGTCGACCACGCACGAGGCCCTCCTGGCCCACCCTGTTCCCTGTGAGCAGGAGGGCATTGTGGACGACCCCACCAGGCCCTCCTGGCCCACCCTGTTGCCTGCCTGAAAGGTTGGCAGGAGAGTTCACATGTACTCATCTTCACCGGATGACTGTGTGGAACAGATGAACACTATAAGCATGAGAACAATGGTGCAGAGGGTATAGCACACTGTGTCCCCAACACGCACACACGTACGTACGTACGTACGTACGTACACACTTACTCTCTCTGTCTCTCTCTGTCTCTCTCTCTCACACACACACACACACACACTTACTGTCTCTGTCTCTCTGTCTCTCTCACTCACGCAACCACGCACGCACGCACGCACGCACGCACGCACACACACACACACACACACACACACACACACACACACACACACACACACACACACACACACACACACACACACACAAACACACAGAGACAAAACACTATACAAGCAAGCTGCCTGGGCAACTAGAAATGCACTCCCGAGAGATTCTACACCTGTCCCAAATGCTACTACAGTACCATACAGTAAATGCATTGCGTGGCACAGTAGGGCTAAACTTTGACCTTTGCACTGTCTGTGACTGTGACCTTTGCATTTGACTGATTTGAACAAATACAACTGAATCAATAACACATGTCCTGACCGCCAGCTTGTCACGTTTGATCCTAAACGGATTAAAACTGGCCAGAGTTATCACTGTGAACAAACAGACAAGATGCAATACAACCACTCCACTGCAATTAACATGACACACAGGCGATCCCATGTACATGCACAAGTATCAAAGTCTATGACATAACACTCTGTTTTGAAAGCACATTCCAACAGGTGACATTAAGCTGATGGCTTGTTAAAAGCATTTTTGTGAAGTCAAAGGATGCGCTTGAATTGGTGTTATGCTTACAGTACTACATACCTCTCACTAACACAAATCGCAGGCAAGAATTGACTGGCTGACGACGATGTAGCTTCAAATCTTTGACGATATACACAGAGACTTGTGCATTTCCACTACCTGTTGCTAAGGCTGACCAGACAGATCTCTTAAACGTCAGTGCTTGAGAAACTACAAATAAGTGTTCTGCGCACGAGTGGTTGCAGGATTGCCACAAGGATCAATTATTATTAATTAAGAAAAAAGCTATGATGGCGGAGTGTTCTAGATCCATCTTGTAATCACTAGTCAGCTATTTTTAATATGGCACAATTTCAATTCAAAATTTCAATGCAATTCCCTCCGGGAGACTAAAAAAAGAAGACAAAGTAAGAGACGGGCAAAAAAAAAAAAGTGAACCCCGGTTCTATCCTTTAACCACTTCAGCCTAATTTTATATGAAAAAAAAATGTTTTACATGAAACTAGCAGATCTACAAGTAGTTGTACATCTGCTATGTTTGGGATGCTATGTTTCACCTATAGTTACAGATGGGACTTTCAAAGGGTTTGCCATAGGCACTTCAGTGGAAAGTCAGTGGAAAGTGGAGAAACGGGAGCCAGGTGTGAAATGGCGTCATTTCACACCTGACAAATCAGGCACGGCAAAGGGGGGGGGGGGATTACTTTACAGGAAAAGATCGGGGAAGTGTGAAGAGGTCGGTCAGAGGTCAAGTCTGTGCATGACCAAAACAGGGCCGCCAGGTTGAAAGTGCTTTAATCTAGTGTATTGTTCTTACCTCGGTCCCTGACGAGGTGCTTCCCGGTGAATCCATCTTGCGTTTCTTTCGGGGCCCGATGGCGGCTAGCGCCGTGAGGTTGGCGTCTCTCTGTCTCATCTGGAACTGTTCCTGCTGCTGCATCTGTTGGGACATAAGAGCAACAGGTCAGCCAAAAGCAGTGGTGGAAAAAGTACTTGTAGTAGTAATTTTTTACTTAAGTAAAAGTACCAATACTGCAATGTAGAACTACTCTGTTACAAGTAAAAGTCAGAGATTCTGAATTTACTTGAGTAAAAGTACAAAAGTATTGGTATAAAAATGTACTTAAAGTAGCAGTAGAAAGTATTCATTATGTAGAATGTTGCATTTCACAAGTTTTCAAATGTATAAAATGTATGCAAATCTTTTGAGAATAGCAGATCTACAAGCTCACAAAGTGTCACATTGCGATGCATTGTGAGCTTGTAGATCTGCTATTTTCAAATGGCCGAAATGTATATAGGGTTGAAGTGGGTAATGTATCGTTTGTAATAATAATCAAAATCTATAAAGTAACTAGTAACTAAAGTTTTCAAATAATTGTAGTGGAGTAAAAGTATGATATTTGCCTCTGAGATGTAGTGGAGTAGAAGTAAAGGTACTGAAAATTGGAAATACTCCAGTAAAGCAAAAAATACCAAAAAATTATTCTTAAGTACAATACTTCAGTAAATATACTTAGCTACTTTCCACCACTGGCCAAAAGCCACCTCTGCACAGTATGTGAACAACACCTGCTTGCCATTGTACCATGTGATGATAAAGAATCATCATCATTTAGTTGTGGTTGGGGTATTTGTCACTGTACATTCACACATTATGTGACATGTGTCCTCTGCATTTAAAGTAATACTATGGTAACTTTTTCAACAAAACTAAAGTTAAATTGTATATCTTTTGTGACTGGCAAATGTTTCACAACACCCACTCCATGAATTTCACCCCTGAAAGCCTTTTATAAACTATTTTCTATTGACGCCATTCCCGCGAAAATGACGTCATCCGGCCGGAAAACGGAAACGGAAATGCACCGGTTTCCTGTTTGGCCAGGAACTACCGCACCGGTTTCCTGTTTGGCCAGGAACTACCGCGCTAATAACAAAAAGGAATCTCACGCTGTTTTTAAGAGATTGTAGGATTTGAAGATCGAAAAACAACAGAAAAAGAAAACACAGCTCCCGGTAACTAAAGCTCCACTGGCTAAGAGAAACGATCCACAGATAGTATAAAACAATTAAAAGAACGCTTTTTGAAACGCTTCCGTCTTCCGGTGAAAACAAATGGAATTCTGGGTAACGCAGGAATAAACGAATGGCCTGCAGTGACGGTAATGACCAGCAGAGGCTGCTAAAAATCGTTATTTGTGGACCTGCATTGAATTACTTTAACTGTCCTAACTATTAGGAGCAGTGGACTTGATTAACCATTTTATACTTTGTTGTATGACTCCAGATATTGGCGGTTTGCAGCCCGATTCGACCACCCTTCACTTCATCTTATGTACAGCTCATTTACAATATAAAGCCTAATCTAGCCTTCGTTGGTGCTCGCCAAACATAAACGGTTTAGTTTATTCAGTGAATGACACTGTGACGGAAATACAAATTATGATTCCTGTTTTTTTATTATTCATTTATTATTCATTCCAATTCAGCTTTTTGATATGACTGCATTCTGAGTTTCATTCATTTACAAGCTCACATTGTTATGAATATGTCTGAATGGGTGTGTTCTAGCAGAAACAGAAAACTGGCTAACAAAAAAGGGACACTGTATCCATTTTACAGATTACAGTACATTTGTATCTATTGTGGTCAGATGTGTATCCTCTTAGAACAGTGGTTCTCAACCTTTTTTCTGGCCATGACCCCCCAAGAATAATCATTTGAACTGGGGACCCCCCCACCCTGATAAGCACTTGGAATTGCAGGAGTTGGGGCATTACATTTAGTTTGGCTCGGTTCCACAGATAAATATTGGGAAAATAGCTGATCTACAAGCTCACAACGCCTCGCAGCACGAGGCGTTGTGAGCTTGTAGATCGGCTATTTTCCAAAGTTTTGCGTATTTCTTATTTGACAATTTGACCAATTTTTCACCAGTTTTTATATTATAGTTTGTTTATTACTTTTGATGCAGTAAATGTTCTTTTTTCTTTCTTTCTTTTTTGGAAACGAGAACCACCATCTTAGAACACAGCATTTAGTCCAACTTTCAGACTATGCTATACAACAAAAATGTGGAATGCCTTACCTAAAGGAGTAAAGGAGTGTAAAACCCTACTCTCTTTCAAAACTGCCCTAAAAAATCACCTTCAGGAGGCTGCAATTCCAAACTGGCCCCTGTCAAAGTCTTAACCTACCCCCTCCCCCGCCCCCCTCCCCTCCTCCTAAAACTGTCTATTGTACATATTTCTTGTTTTTCATACCAGTAACCTGTAAGCTGATTGTATGACGTTCTGCATAGTAGTGTATATTTGTCTGTTTTCTTAAATGTCATCATGATTTGAGTGCGTGGGGATCTCATTTTAAATAAGCCATTGTGCTTTTATGAGCGATCCAGTTTAGAGGACCTTGTATTGTGAATTGTACTTCCATGTATTGTTTCCATGTCTTTTCTAAATAAATAAAGTATTCAATTCAGACTGTCGTCAGTCTCCCATTAACCTTCCTTGAGAAAATATCTGCCTTTCTTCTTCCGATAGAACCCTCAGCTACAAAATGGCCGCCTGTTGTCAGACATTAGGCGAGCTGCCGTCAGACGCGGGGGGGGGGGGGGAGGGGGGGTGCGCTAGTGATTTTTCAGACAGTGTGTGATGTACGGAGGGAGGGGGGGTGGGTGGGGGGGGGGGGCACAGCCTGAGGTAATGTCATGTCTAGCCCGGGGCCAGGAGGAGGGCCAGCGTGGCTAGGAGCTGCCCTTTCTGCTAGGCGGGACGGATGAGGCCTGGAGGCAACACACACTCAGGGTGTCAGCACCCCTCCTGTTATGAGGAACACACGCACGCACGCACACACACACACACACACACACACACACAAAATGTACTGTAGATGCGCGCACGTGCGCCCACACACACACACACACACACACACACACACACACACGTGCACATAGGCACATAGGCACGTACACACTCACATGTACGAGCATTTGAGCATATGTGCACACAAACGCACACGCCGCACCACGCGCACACACACACACACACACACACACACACACACACACACACACACACACACGCACACACACACACACACACACACACACACACACACACACACACACACACACGCACACATACGAGCACATGTGCAGGCACGCAAACGCTGCGAACACACACACACACACACACACACACACACACATACATCTACAGATATAAGCACATACACACTCAAATGGATGAGCATTTGAGCACATGTTCACACGCACACACAAGCACGCACGCACACACACCAAGGCACACACACACACACACACACACACACCCACATGCATGAGCGTGCACATAGAGGCACACGCATAGCATTTGTGTGTGTGTGTGTGTGTGCACAAGCGCACGTGCCTATCAATCGCATCCATACCGTAGCACCAGGAATGCCTGGCCAGCAGCTTGCCTGCATGCCTCAGCCCACCGGGGGAGAGAGAGAGAGAGAGAGAGAGAGAGAGAGAGAGAGAGAGAGAGAGAGAGAGAGAGAGAGAGAGAGGCACGGGTCGAAGTGAACAGGGACAATCAATGTTGCTCTTTCATGTCTTTCATGTTCTTTTATGTTATCTCTCAGCGTGTGTTCACCAGGCCGCTCCTCTGTTTGTGTGTGAAGCATGTATACGCATTGTTGTTGTGAGATCAGGAGGCGTGTGCGTGTGTGTGTGTGTGTGTGTGTGTGTGTGTGTGTGTGTGTGTGTGTGTGTGTGTGTGTGTGTGTGTGAAATCTGTTGATTTCAGACGGTTGATTTCAGTGCATGCGGGCGTCACCGCACCGAAAATAGCCTCGTGACTCGTAGCGCTATATCTCCTAGTGTGCGAGACCGCCGCGCAACCAAGTATAAATCAGGCAGCAAAAAAGAAAAGGTTGCTTTGGTGTATGAACTCTGCAATCTGAAATGTGCATGCAGTTATATCTCTGATTTGATCCTCCTCCCCCCCAAACAAAACCCCTGTGGCGATGCGTGCCATTTAGGGTGTTGCCACTCCACATTTAGCACAGCGATACCGTCCGTATGTATATTGCAACACACTGGCAACACAAACGAGGGGGAAAATTTGCAGCAGACGCAAAGCAAGAGAACTACCTCAAACAATAATAAAATATAAAATATTTAGGCATATTACGTTATTTCGGGGGGGGGGGGTCAATCAACTCAAGGCAGGGCCATGCCAAATGGAGGAGGACGAGACGGGAGAGCGGTGGTGTTGTTGTTGTTGTTGGGGATCGGGGGGGTGTTTAGCTGGATCAAGCTAGCAGGCTGGAGGTGATGATTATTGTCATCAATGCTGTCTTTGTTAGGCTTGGCCAAACACACACGCGCACACACACACACACACACACACACACACACACACAAACATAGACAGCTCTGCAGGCTTGACCTTAAAGAATCCTTATTTCTGGGTGGGAGGGGGGGGGGGTAAGAGAGCGATTAAGAGAGGTTGAGCTAGTCTGTGAGCGAGGGTAGGGTTGGGCAAAGTGGAAAAAATCTAATATCATGATATTTTTGACCGAATACTGGACCTCAATATAAATATTGTTGGGATGACTATACTGGTGCTTTCATGAAATATTTTATATTGATATTTAGATATGATTTCTTTGATAAACAATCGCGAGCAAAGCTTATATATAATAAGAATTGAAAAAAAAGTGGGCAAAGGCTAAAAAGATAGAACAGCTAGAACTGTCAGGTACTGCAAGTTCAGGAAAAATACAATCTCTGTATAGCATTACTGTAATGCAGGGAAAGACAACGGTTATGCCACATGTCACAATACTACGATATACAAAGGCTTCTTCTATCACAATATCAATATAGTATTATCAATACAATACCCAGCCCTGGAGGAGAATGTGAAACAGATGGGGGGAGAGAGAGAGAGAGAGAGAGAGAGAGAGAGAGAGAGAGAGAGAGAGAGAGAGAGAGAGAGAGAGAGAGAGGGTGAGAAAGGGCAGGATAGTGTGTGGAGATTGAGAGAAAGGATGAGAGCATGAGAGAGAGAGAGAGAGAGAGAGAGAGAGAGAGAAAGAGAGAAAGAGAGAGAGAGAGAGAGAAAGAGAGAGAGCATGAGAGAAAGACAGAGAGCGAGAGAGAGAGAGCATGAGAGAAAGAAAGAGAGAGAGAGAGAAAGAAAGAGAGAGAGAGAGAGAGAGGGGCGATGAGAGATAGGTCCGCGCTATCTCTCACTGATGGCACCAGGATGCCGGCATCTCTGCCTGGCAGTTGGCACCAGGCATGGTGCTCCCAGTTGCCCGCAGCAACTGCCTGCATTTTCAGATTTATGGCTGTATGATAAATGCAGACCTCATTTCTACCATCTGCAACCCTGCAGTCTGCGCCGCGCTTTCCCGTCACCGAGGAGAGAGGGCCCGACGCGACGCTGGGAGACGGATTTGTGATCCCAATCTGGTGCCATGTCTGGCTGCTGCTGTATAGCCCACCTTTAAGCCATTGAGACCGGGAACGCATCTGTGTGTCATTTTTAGATTTATTTGGCTATTCCAAAAAATAGCAGATCTACAAGCTAATATATTAGCTTGTAGATCTGCTATTGTTTTTTAAAAATCGTGAAAATGTGTGCAGATCTTTGAATATGATATACTTTTTAAAGCGAATATTTGTAACTCAAGTCTTTGCTTCTCGGGGAGGGGGGGGTCCCTGGAACAACATTATTTTGAGATGGGGGGGGTCGGCGGAAAAATATATATAATTTTGGGGGTCCTTGACATGAAAAAAGTTTGAGAACCACTTTTAACCATAGCAACATATGTATTTAAAAAAAAAACAGTTAGGATTTAGAAGACATTTGTAGAATCCCCCAGAAGCAAAGATTTGAGTTGCAAATGTTCGCTTTAAAAAATATATATATATACATTCAAACTAAAGATTTGCACAAATGTTCACGATTGAAAAAAATAAAAAAGCAGATCTACAAGCTCATAGCGCGTGGCACGGAGTGCCATTGTATATCTGCTATTTTTGAATATCTAAGTATCTAATCTAAAAATGACACAGATGCGTTCCCGGTCTTAATGGGTTAAATGACGACCACTCATTCGCTGGGGCCGGATTGGAATTTTTTCTGTTTGTCATTTGGATCAGTGATATATATACTTAACCCTTTGGAATCCGTACGGGTCGATTTGGTTCTATTTGCTTTACTCTCAGAGTTACAGAACCGTTTAAGGGTCTATTTGGACCCGTAGTGGTCCCTCGACTACTTTTAGTTTAGTGTTGATTTTGTTTAATGAAACTACTATTTAAAAAAAAGGAATGTGTCCAGCGGAGCGGTCCTGATATGATGATATAAATGAGACAATAAGGACATAAAAAAACGCTCTTCATCAAATAAAATTGAAACAATGTTAGAGATCAATTTTATAGTCTTGTCTCTGACAATACATCTGGCATTACTGCTTTGAATTTTCTTATCGTTTCAGTATCTTCTCTTTTTTTTGGGGGCTCTGCAGGAACCTAGCCGCCTATAAGAGGGTCTGTCTGTGTCCGTGTGTCCGGAGATAATCTCTTCAACCGATCAGTGCCAAATGTGTTGTGTACAATGCCAGTAGGCCATAGCAGTAGCCTACCTCCACATTGTTTTTCACACATTTTATAGTTGTTTTATAGTTGTTGGTTGTTGTTGGTTGTTGTAAAGTTCGTTGTTTTGGACCAAGTGGAGTTTACTATGTAACCGTGCTCGGGTTGCCCCCAGAGGGCGCCAGAGTGCAGGAATTTAGACAATGCTCTGATTAAAATGCACAACAGCCTGCAAAACACACACACACACACACACACACACACACACACACACACACACACACACACACACACACACACACACACACACACACACACACACACACACACACACACACACACACACACACACACACAGTCAATGTTCTCTCCCCATCACAGTATCACAGTGAAATAACACGGATTACAAGTCCGTAAATACACAATATTTTCGAGCTGCGTTCGCTTCCAGCGTTCGCGCGTCTTACTTGTTGAAAGAAAGCAAGTAAGAAGGTCGGAGAGTCTCATTGTCAGAATAAGCCAGAACGCGGGTGTCTATCACCGTTACAATGCACTAGACCCCTTGGAGATGGAATGCTAAGGTGGAGCGCCACACACACCTACCATCAGCTCCCAGTACTTGCCGCACGACTTGCCGGTACCCAAGCCGTGCTACACATACGCTGAGTTGGCGGTGCCCGTGATCGAACCCACGATCTTGTGGTTCAAGAGGCGAGAGTTCTACCGACTGAGCTACCCGGACACTAATCTCTCAAGAACAGATTCTGCTCTGCGTTTGAATCTGTCGGTAGCCGTGTTGACAACCCGTGCGCATTGGTTACAAGTGGGCGTGCTATCAGATCAGGAAGCAGGCCGTGCTTTACCCAATCAAATGTAGTGGGCGGGATTTACGTGTGTGCCGTTCCTTCCCCACTAGAAACAAGCCGAAACTCATTTAAGAATAGCGTCCTCGAAGCCGACAAGACCACGAAAAGTTAGTAACATTTTAAATAGCTCTTTCATCATAGAAACAAGTGGGCTTATAACCAAAACGATCCATGTTCTTTGGGGGAATTGGTGTTAGTGTTCCGTGGAGAAATATTGTTAGTGGGAATTAAAACATAGTCGCACCACCGGAAGTGGAGCGCTGAAGGCAGACCAAAACCCCGGTTTCCTTGCGCACGGGTGCTCCGTTGAGCTTGTCCCAGAGCCAAGTGAATAAGTAAAAAACAGCAGAGGGCGCTGTTTTTCCTTTTTATTTGGCGATGGGTTCCCAGATTGCCCGGACACAAAGACAATTTGTGATAAATATTAAACTTTTAATTGATAATGTTATAATGGAAGTAAATTGGGCTCTGATCAGGCTGAAACCGTGCCCAAATGTTGAGTCACATGTCATACTGTAGAGGTGTCAAAGACGACATCAGTCATCACAGTCGGCGATCGCTCACGTGCGCGTGTATGCGCGAACACATGCACGTGACGTAGCGCTCCGCTAGCTAAAACATTCACAGCACACCCCATGCCCAACTGGGCTTACGTGTCAGACGATGTGTGTGCACGGACGACTAATTTGTTGCCTATCCAATGTGTGTCCTGTCGCCACCTACAATGCAGGCAGGTCACACAATCGGATGAGTAAACATCCGCGTAACATCATACCATGTCAGCGGCCGTGAGAAACAATGAAAATATGTTGCTGACGACAGCTTTGCGTACAGATTATGTTCACTGAGCATGAATGCTCTCTATTGAATACCTGCTTCACATCCATGCAGTTACAGTAGCTACACACATTCACACCTGGCAGCTGCCCACTACAACCCACGGTCTCAAACTGAGCAGCTCCACTGGAGCAGTAGTGGGTTACAAGTGCCTTGCTCAAGAGCACTTTAACAGTGGGTATTGGTGGAGGAGTGGTGAGTGTTACTCATTCATTTCCCCATGCGCTGCTTTGTCCTGCCAGGCCCGAGATCCAACCGGCAACCCTTCAGTCATATTCAGTGGTGGAAAGTAACTAAGTACAATTTTGAGGTATTTGTACTTTACTTGAGTATTTCCAATTTCCAATACTTTTACTTCTACTCCACTACATCTCAGAGTCAAATACTGTACTTTTACTCCACTACAATTATTTGAAAACTTAAGTTACTAGTTACTTTTCAGATATAAATTATGATATTATGAAACATACATTAACCACTTTAGCCCTATTTTATACATAGGCTATTTGAAAATAGCCGATCTACAAGCGATGCGTTGTGAGCTTGTAGATCTGCTATTTTAAAAAATGTTAGTACTTTTACTTTTGCTACTTTAAGTACATTTTGATGCCAATACTTTTGTACTTATACTCAACTATATTTTTTATTCTGGACTTTTACTTGTAACAGAGTATTTCTATATTGGAGTATTGATACTTTTACTTAAGTAAAGAATTTGAGTACTCTTTTCCACCACTGGTCATATTGTAATGCTGTTTCATCAGCTTCCGCCAAAGACACAAAGTATCCACTCTAAGTAAAATAAACAAATAAATAAATACAAATAAAATATCCTGACACTGACCTGTACCTTGCTTATACTGACTATACTGTATATAAACACAATATACATTCTGAAATTCAAAATAAATAAAGAACATGTGTACGAGGAGTCAAGTTGGACGAGCAGGACTCTATTGATTGATTTGCTCAACTCTTGCCCTGTTCTTGAATCATTTCACCAGTCAAGAGCTGCCCTCCAGCTACGTGAGTGAAAACCCTTCAAGTACCCGGACACATTTAACCCGTTCAGACCGGGAACGCATCTCTGTGTCATTTATACAAGCTCATAGTGCCGCGCTATGAGCTTGTAGATCTGCTATTTTTGGAGAATGGCAGAAAATCGTGAAAAATTGTGAACATCTTTGAATATATATATAGATTTTAAACTAAAATCTTTGCTTCTGGTGGGGGGGTCCCTGGAACAAAATATTTTGAGATGGGGGGGGGGGGGGTCCACGGACAAATACATATCATTTTGGGGGTCTCTTGACATGAAAAAAGTTTGAGAACCACTGATATTACAGCAACATAAGTTTTTTTTTAAATTTAGATTTAGAAGACATTTTGTAGAATCCCCAGAAGAAAATCTGAATCTAAAAAATTACACAGATTCGTCCCCGGGTCTTAACGGGTTAAGAAACGAGTCCATCTTCTCCACCACACGGACAAAAGAACAGCATGTTCGCTCATGATGCAAACCTGTCTGAAATGTGGAAAGGCCAGAGACAGAGTGATGTACTTCAACCGAGGAAGAAGAAGAGGGAAAAGAGGGAATGATCTCCAGGAGCAGCAGTGATGGCCGCCGTCAGGGTTGCCAGATCTGCTTATTATAAATTCCCCACAAGATTTTATTTGAAAATAGCAGATCTACAAGCTCACAACGCGTCGCATCGCGACGTGTTGTGAGCTTGTAGATCTGCTATTTTCAAATAGCTGATGTATTATGTTAAAGTGCTCATGTGGCCCATAGATGCTTCTTTTGGTCTGGTTTTCCTAGACCTGGTTGCTTGTTTCTCTCACAGACTCTGGCAACACTGGCCGCCGTTGTCTATTTCTGCTCTCTCTATAACAAAAGGCTCCTCCCCCCATTCCTCTCCTCTCCTCATGCACCCCAACCAGCCTGAGGGTCTCCTCGCGGCCCCCCCAGACGCTTACAGACAGATGTCCTTGCTGGAGCAGAACACACTCTGCGTGACGTCACTGGAAGGAAGGGGCCTCGTGGAAGAAAGAGATGGCGTTTGGCTTTCTGCCTCAGAAAAAAAGACCCCGGCATTATAAATAAAACCAGGCTGGGGGGGAGTTTGTGTTTATCTGTCTTGTCTAGCGTTGGGGATCCTTTACGATTTCAACGATTCATGTTCCTTAAAGGTTCCCTTTAACGATTCCTACACACAGAAAAACAATGGTTCTTTAAAAGGCTATATGGTTCCACAAAGAACCATCAACTACTAAAGAACCATTTGATCTAGTGAATGGTTCTTCATGTTCCTCATCTAGTTCTAGAGAACCTTTTATAGTCAAAGATCTTTGAGGAACCTTGGAACTCTTAAACCATGTCTTAACTCTCTCAGTGCCACGCCCCGACATATCCCGAGTTTTTCCCGAGTACCCTCAGTGCCAGCACGAGAAATCCCGAGTTTTTACTTTTGACTGTGGTCGCGCTATTCTGTATATTTTTCATGATCACTTTCGCTTCCTGACTACATCAGACTCACCCGGAGCCGGATGTAAAAAAAAAAATTCATTTCCGGGTCACGTTGTTTTTCTCCGGTGATTTTCGGCCAGAATAGGGAAAGTCACGGTTTTTCACACGGTATAAAAAGCGAACGGAGAGGTCCACGTCTACTCTCTTTGGTCTGGGTGACGATCAGTCATCGTAGTCGTGTATCGCATCGTAATTTAGCCCGATCAACGATTATCGAAAATGTCAACATCCGGTTCTGACCGGATATGACGTGAGCCTGTTTGGGAGGGGGCGAGTGAGCCAGCGAGATCATCAATGTGTCGATTTGTTGCTCTCTACTGGTAGAACTGTATTATGGGTTTAAAACCCCAATCAGATCATTTATTTGAATGAAAAATTACAAAATTTAAAAATTAAAAAAAACGCAAATTCCTGGCAGTTTGGGAGTACTTTATGAAAATACTCTTGGCACTGAAAGAGTTAATAGGCCGACCTTCCTCAAAAATAGCAGATCTACAAGCTCACAGCTCGTAGATCTGCTATTTTTGACAAACACTTTTCAGCCGCTTGATATACAGTTTAAAGGGGTTGGGCTCTTTATAGAACCATTCAAATAAATGGTCTGAAAGGTTCTTTCTGGAACCAAAAATGGTTCTTCTATGGCATCACTCTGAAAAAAACAGTTTTGGTTCCAGTTGGCACCTTTATTTTTCTGTGTGTACGGTATAGGGGGTTCCAAATGGACCCTTACAGGTCTGTAAGGGTGTATATGGACTTCACATCTATAGTGTAGATGGAGTCCACACACCAGCTCTGACAAGTGTGATAAAAACCGGTTCCTTTATGATCGATCCCGGTTTCCTCCGGTTCCAACCCTAGTCTTGTCCCCTATGACTTTATAGGCCCACCTGCTAGACATAACATACGGACATTTGAGTGGCTGTTTCTAGCCCTGCTAGTAAGAACGCTGGTCTCTAAAGCAGGGGGTCTTCAACAGGGGGTCCGGGACCCCCTAGGGAGTCCTCAAGAGTTACCACAGGGGGTCCGCCAAATCTTTGTGTGATGGGGAACATCAGCCGAAAAATAGCAGATCAACAAGCTCACAACTGAGCTTGTAGATCGGCTATTTTCGGAGAGTTGGAGTAGAGGGAAAAGGAGCAGACCAAGTACAGAGCCAACGGGTCAAGTGAAAAAGGTTGAAGACCCCTGCTCTAAAGGCTATAGTGTACTACACAACGTCGTCTGACGGAGCATAAATTAAGCGTTGAAAAATCGCGGTGGGCTGAATTTACCCCTGAAGGATGTGGCAACGTTGGTCAGTTCAAAGCACAAGTGTCACGTTCTACTCGTTGGAATGAGACGACAAAAATCCGAACGTAGAAGCTCCTTGTATTGCCCATACCCTATAGGTGGGGTTGGTGAAAGGGCCTCTCTGTGTGGAGTTTGCATGTTCTCCCCGTGTTCCCTAGGGTAGGTACCCTCACAAAAACATGCAGTAATCCTGGTCTCTATACTGCCTCCCCCTGGTCAGCCGGGGCGCCTGATGGAGGGGAAAAGGAACTGGTTGCGCTACGTCCTACCGGGGAAACTCCCCCCTGTCAGGTGATAAGAAGCGGCTTGCTAGCTCCACATGCATTGAAGGAGGCATGAGCTCGGCTCTAGGCTCTCCCTAGGCTGGCAGAGGGAGTGTAGCGCCCAGGATTACTTAGGTAATTGGCACTGGGTGAAAAAATGGGTTACAAAAATCGTGGGATAAAAATTTAAGAAAAAAAAAAAAGAAGAAGCTCCTTGTATTTCATCCACCTGACACCCACATGAGCACCATTGGGGTGAACATCTGCAAGCTGTATATCTCAGGGCTGTTCCTCATGGTGAAAGTGCCTGGTAGATAATTAGCTGGAAGGAGGAGGGGAGGCGGCCAATCAGGGCCTCTCTATTCCATCTGCACTCAGCAGACACCCAAAGACCCAAAGGCGAGTCGAAACAATGTTCTGCCCTGACCCCATGACGTGGGCGGAGCTTTTTTACTCATGTAACTGCATAAATGGACGTTATTATTTCAGTACCACACCTACTGTGTGTGCAGTATGCAGTGGTGTAAAGTAACTAAGTGCATTTACTCAAGTACTGTACTTAAGTACACTATTGAGGATTTTTTTTACTTTACTGGAGTATTTCCCATTTTCAATACTTTTACTTCCGCCCCACTACATCTCAGAGGCAAATATTGTACTTTTACTCCACTAAATTTATTTGAAAACTTTAGTTACTAGTTACTTTGCTTTCTCAAATGGACTACTAGGCACAAATGAGGAAAGCGTCCAGTGTCCACAAAAAAAATCACATACAGTATGCACACACTGGAATATCAGCCGAAAATATACATAAAAGCTCATACTGAAGTAACTAGACTGGAGTAATAAGGTCTTAAAAACTCATTAAAAAAACTTGTACCATTCACTTCTTAAAACCCATTTTACATTAGGCCTATCTGTGTTAAGGAAGGCTTCTGTTTGCATCAAAGCTGACCCTTTAGGGTGAATTTATTCCGGTATATTATGCTGTGTATATTAATCTATGGAAAAGTATAATTAATTACTTATACTCAACAACTGTGTTGTGTGTAAAATATCCCTGATACCAATGTACTTACAAGTGTACAATATCCTATGGAAGGAAAAAAGTACGAGAACATTTGTAAAAACTGTATACCCTCTTGCTTTTAAATGACTGGTCAGTGAGACTGCAATAAGATCATTGCCCGTATGTAATTATTAGTCAAATGACCTTTTTTCCAAAATAATAATCAGCAAAACTAGTCAAGGTTGAAAACAGAGTGCCATAAAGAAAAAGTTCCATTTCATTCCATTTAATTTGTTCCCATTATTTTGTCTTGTTCATTTAAACATTACAGCAAATCTGCTTGCAGTTCTAGTGCGTTACCTAGAAATGTATTCTACCGTACACAGTAAAACATCCTCAGTGTTAACCTATTATGGTCAAAGCGGTTACTTTTCGGGATTCAAATTCAAAAATAGCAAAAGTAGCAGATCTACAACCTTGTAGATCTGCTACTTTTGATGCTTTTGTGATGCTGTAGTACTGTAGTACGATCAAGTAGGGCATTCATTTCAGTGGTGTAAATGAACTAAGTACATTTACTCAAGTACTGTACATAAATAAAATTTTGAGGTGTTTTTACTTTACTGGAGTATTTCCATTTTTCAGTACTTTTACTTCTACTCCACTACATCTCAGAGGCAAATATTGTACTTTTACTCCACTACACTCACGTAAATTTTGAATTCCAGACTTTCTCTTGTAACTATTTCTACAAGTATTGATACTTTTACCGTGCGTGCGTGCGTGCGTGCGTGCGTGCGTGCGTGCGTGCGTGCGTGCGTGCGTGCGTGCGTGCGTGCGTGCGTGCGTGCGTGCGTGCGTGCGTGCGTGCGTGCGTGCGTGTGCGTGTGTGTGCGCGTGTGCCAATGGTCTTGGCTGACTGTGTTTTCTATTTCCTCTAAAGCCTGAGCATGTCAGAAGCCTTTGCAGGGCCAGGGACCAATTATTCCGTGCTCTCAGCTCTCCCCGGAGCTGGGGTCATTATGCGAATGCCACTATCACGACCCCTACGGTTCCTCATAGTTTGCAACTTATTTGCAAGATATTAAAACCAGTGTAGGATGTGTGTGTGTGTGTGTGTGTGTGTGTGTGTGTGTGTGTGTGTGTGTGTGTGTGTGTGTGTGTGTGTGTGTGTGTGTGTGTGTGTGTGTGTGTGTGTGTGTGTGTGTGTGTGAAATGTGTGCAGCTAAATTGGATGTGTATAAAAAACCCACCTGAAAGCCCATAAGCCACACAGAGCTAGTATTATCATTGTGTGTAATAACATTTGTATAAAACATTTTCCAAAAAAAGAACAGTTTCTTTTTTTTTTAGCGAAGGGAACTAGGAATCAGCGTTAAGCATATTCCGAAAAAGGTATTACACAGTCGGAGTGTCGACGGGGTGGAAGCCGGTGATCATTAAAAATAATGCTTATCTAAGGGGAAATTTCCGACTTTAAATGTTCTCCCTCGCTTTGTCTCCCTCCATAGCTATAGCGTGCTTTGGCTAGCAGTCTTCTCTCTCTCTCTACTCCTCTCTTGTTCACTCTCTCTTTTCCTCTTTTTTTCCTTTTAAAGGGTTAGGATTCGCCGCTCGCCACCTGCTATTGATCACGTCTAATTTGCATCTCAGGAAAAAGATGTGAACTCAGATATTCACACTCCGAGAGAGAGAGAGAGAGAGAAGGAGGACGATCTCGATGATTTATTCATTTCCAAATCAAAAAAGGGATAGAAGAGAGAAAGTGAAAGAGAGATAGGAGTGGAAGGTAGATGAGAAGGGGGGGTGGGGGGGGGGGGATCTTCATAGGGAAAGCGGCGGTGACGACTCGACTGCGAGAGGGCTCAGAGTCTGGGCTTCTCTTTTCTCCTCCTCAACGACGCCCGCCCGGGGGCACATGGTGTGCAAGTCCTCCTAATTAGCAAGGTGAATCATGCTGCCGCTCTCTAATTAGCCAACATGACAATCTAATGGAAACATGCGGGCCGCGCTGGCACACTTAGCATCACCCCCACAAAGACCCATGATCCTCCACACGCTCACCGTCAACTAACTCCTTATATCCCCCATGAATTCTAAACAAATGACATCTCTTTTTTCTTTCTTTTTTTCTCCTAAAAGTAAAAAAAGGAAGAGCAGAGTTGGTTCAAGAGGGCAACGCATGGGAAAGGCTCTTTTTTGGGGGGGAAAGGGTCAAATGAAGTAATAGGAAGAGATAAGAGGGAGGGAGAAGTTTAGCTGGTGAGGTTTTTTTTTCTTCTTCTCTCTCCTCTCCTCCTCTCTGTGTGGTGTTTGTTCCCTTTTCCCTAACCCATTAAAACCGGGAACGCATCTTGTGTAACCACTTTAAAGCATTATTTTATACTTTGGGCTATTAAAAAATAGCAGATATACAAGCTCATAGTGCGGCACTCGGCCCATGAGCTTGTAGATCTGCATTTTTTTTTTTAATCTTGAAAATCTGTGCAAATCTTTGAATATATCATTTTTTTTAAGTGAACATTTTTTATCTCAAATCTTTGCTTCGTGGGGGTTCCTTGAACAACATATTTTGAGATGGGGGGTCCGCGGCCAAATACATATCATTATGGGGGTCACACGTTTTTGAGAACCACTGATTACAGCAACATACGTTATTTTTTTAAACTGTTAGGATTTAGAAGACATTTGTAGAATCCCCCAGAAGCAAAGATTTGAGTTTTCAACAAAAAAAATAGCAGCTCTACAAGCTCTGAGCGTGTATATCTGCTATTTTGTTATAGCCAAAAGTATAAGATAATGGTTAAAATCAAATAATGACAGAATATGCTTTTCCCGCTCTTATTGGGCTAATTGAAACGTGTCCTGCCTCCCTCACTCCTGCCTCGCTCTTATCCCAGGCTGAGGGAGGGAGGCTCTGCCACCTCGCCACGAGCGTAGCTCACTCCTCTACCCAATTCCCCTGTCGCCACGAGTCCCAAGGAGTGCTCCCCGCCGCACAAAAGAAGAAACAAGTGGTCCTACAGGCAGTGTTCGGTGCAAGAGAGACGAAGCCGCAATCTTCCTCTGAGGCACTTTAAGGAAAAAAGAAAGAAAATCTTCTTTTTTTTGGTGTTGTTTTCCTTCTCATTACAGCACTTTGTAATATTAGAAAACACACAGGAACACCAAAGGTATTTTTTTTTTCTCTTTTCTTCTTGTAATATGTCTTCGGGAGAAGAAAATAAAGGGAGTGAAAAAAAAAGAAAAGAAAGGGAGACATTGAAACTAGCAACAACAAAGCAACAAATAAAAGGCATATGGAATGCTATTAAGTAGCCTGCTGCGTGTTAAATAAAGACCTCCGAAACAGATTTGTGTTGTGTTGACAATTACGCTGATAATTCTTGTGGTAGGATTAAAAAATATCACAGCTGTAACACTTCAATGGAATAGAGGAAATTACACCACATCAAACTACGTAATAACTGGTACAAATATCTACGAGTGTAATAATGGATAGTGATTTAGAATAGTGGTTCTCAAAGTGCGTGCGGTTCAGGGACCCTCAGGGTTCCTATAGAAGGGGGTTCTAAATGGACCCTTGCAGGTCTGTAACTGAGTGTGGAGAGATGGATCCAAATGGACCCGTGAGGGTCGATTTGGTTCCATTTGTACACTCTCAGAGTTATGGGGGTCATAGAAAAGTAAAGAAAAGTTTGTGAACGACCGATTTAGAACACATGCTGGTTTTACTCTAGTAAAAACTGAAATAGTATTGTTCTTTTCACAAGTTATTTTAAAGGAGTAGTTCACCCAAAAAATTACTTATTTGCTATCAATACACACCCCATGAAGCCTTGAATTCATGGAGATTATTTAGTTTTTGTCGCATTCCTAAGCAAATAATAAAAAATCACACCCAGTGTGAAGTGGGCGGTGTGGTCACAGTGGTCATCACAGTGATGGAAGTTCACCTAAAGAAAAGTAATATTGTGGACCAACCATTGTACACCCCTAACTTAAGTGCATAGTCCTATTTATAGGGCTATGCACATGTGTCATGTTTCACTAGCCAATCACAGTCCTGAATAGACTGTGATTGGCCAATCACGGTGCAGGGTTAGGGGGGTACACTGGTGGCCAATCACAGCGCAGGATTGGGGGGTGCAAATATCCAAACCTCACATATAGGGGCGGTTTCACCGCCCAAAAAACAGCGGAGTCTCCGGAACTTTGGAAAGAGTCTTCTACTGAGTCTCCTATTGATCGGTCATCAAATTATTGGCTCAGGAATGCAACATAAATTCAAGGCGTCATATGGGGTGTGTAATTGATAGAAAATAAGTAATGTTTTTGGTGAACTACTCCTTTAAGCTAGGAAAAAAAAACAGTAGGCCAGAGAGATAGAAATATCACTACCTGGGATGCACAACGAGACAGCAAGGAATTGTCTTTGAAAAGAATTGACATGTTGTACAGTGAAGGAATGGGAGTAGTGTTGGACTGGCAGTGTTTGTGGCCAGAGGCAGGCCTAATGGCTGAGAGAGTGTCTCTTTGAGGAGAGCAGTTTGCGGAGGGCCAGAGGACGAGAGGCCGGATGAACTCCACATAGATTCCTGCTATAACACTAGCGGGCTGCTGCAAGGTCCTCTGACACACCAGCTGGGCCTCTCTCTCTCCATTGTACAGCTGGGAGGCACTGGCCAGCGGGGGCATCATGGAGCGTGGGTGGATTCCGTAGTCTCTTTCTCTTTCTCTTTCTCTCTCTCTCTCTCTCTCTCTCTCTCTCTCTCTCTCTCTCTCTCTCTCTCTCTCTCTCTCTCTCTGACCCAATCACCTGTGTGTGCGGAGGATGCTGTGCTGCAAGTGCATTTAGCCATGTCTCATGTCCATTATGTAAAATAAATGATTAAAATAACTTCATATTCACATTGATGCATAGACATTCTGTTATGCATGTGAGGGAGAAGCAGGCAGGGGGCTGCACGATTAGGACAAAAATGATAAATCCGATTATCTTTCTCAATATTATCATGATTATTGATGATGGTGATTTTTGGTGGGAAAATGATTTTTTTATCATATTTTTAATATTAAGATCATAGGATATGTTTTTGTTGTGCTAATGGATGTCATATATTTGGTCAAATGGTTACGTAATGGGTTTTGTGATTTTATTGTTTTGTGAGCCTCATGGATGGGGAGATGGCTCGTACAATGTTGTGGTAATTAACCCTTGTGGTACTGGTGAGGAGATGAGGGTACGGCGCAACAGCTGACCCATTTAGACGTTAAAATAAATTGCCAAGTTTACAAGTTTCACGATTACATAATTATAACCTAAAATCTAAATTTCAGATTATTTTCAATGAATTGTGGAGCACCAGAAGAAGGAATACGTTTTTTCAGAGAATGGTGGTGTCTATGTCACAACGATATGGAGTCGGCTTTCGGTTAAATGGATGTTTATGCAGTCGAGGAGGTCATGTACGCCTCTGACCTCAATTTAGAGCCAGGCAAGGTTGAAAGTTGAATGAGGTCAGATTGCATTGTGGTGTAGGCAGTGGTGCAAGAAGTACTCAGATATTACTTAAGTAAAAGTAGCAATACCACAATATAAAAAATACTCTGTTACTAGTAAAAGGCCCGTGTTCAAAATGTTACTTGGGTAAAAGTACAAAAGTATTGGCATCAAAATGTACTTAAAGTACCAAAAGTAAAAGCACAACATTTTTTGAAACTAGCAGATCCACAAGCTCACCACGCGTTGTGAGCTTGTAGATCGGTTATTTTCAAATAGCCTAGGTATACAATAGGGCTAAAGTGGTTAATGCATGTTTTATAATATAATAATTTATATCTGCAAAGTAACTAGTAACTAAAGTTTTCAAATAATTGTAGTGGAGTAAAAGTACAATATTTGCCTCTGAGATGTGTGGAGTAGAAGTAAAAGTATTGAAATACTCCAGTAAAGTAAAAAATAAAAAAATACCTTAAATTTGTATTTAAGTACAGTACTTGAGTAAATGTACGTAGTTACTTTACACCATTGATAGTAGGAGTTCAACACATCTCCAGTGTGCTAGTGAGCAAATGATAGGGAAAATAAGTTCCTATCTAAAAGCTCACAACGAATCGCATGGTTACGCGTTGTGAGCTTGTAGATCGGCATTTTCTTTAATAGCCAAAGTATAAAATAGGGTAAAAGTGGTTCAACCCCCTGGGACCGCCTCAAGGAAACCTGGGGGTCCCCAGGTCCCACTTTGAGGACCCCTGGTCTAGAATCACATGGATACTAGACACTAGAAGAATATGAATGGAATGGGACAGTAGTACTAAACACATTCTCACTCTCAGGTCATACATACTATAGTGACGAATAGGCTCTATGCACAGCAGCCATATTGGAAAGAAATTGCGTCTCTTCCCTACTTCCTTCACAGGTGTTACCAATGATACTAATTAGGTTCCATTCTGGTCAAACAGAGTCAGGGTGCTGATATTGTGCATGTTGGCTCACTGGAAACACTCTGGCTACACCAGTGGGTCTCAAAGTGTGGTCCAGGACAGGACCACAAACAGGAAATGGCCTGTCGCGTCAACGTCCGACACAGTGGAGTCCTGTCGCGTCAAACAGGTGCCGCATGGTCCGATTTGGACACAACTTATCACCAGTTAGAAGCAAAGGGTCTGAGAATGTGTTGAGAGGAGAGAGGAGAGGCATAACAATGACGTAACAACAGCCTCCACAGCTGGACTGCATTTGGGGTCATGGACACCCATGAGATTGAAACAATGTAGTAGACGATGCCACATGGCCTACTGTACATAAATGTAACTCCACTGAGGGTTTCTTTTCTTTCTCTTTGATACAGTGCCACCCAACTACTAGAATGAACTACTCCACCAACAGAATATGGACTAAAAATCATCTTCTACAATAGTCTGTCTGACATAAAGTGCTTTACGCGTGTGTGTGTGTGTGTGTGTGTGTGTGTGTGTGTGTGTGTGCGTGTGTGCGTGTGTGTGTGTGTGTGTGTGTGTGTGTGTGTGTGTGTGTGTGTGTGTGCGTGTGCGTGTGCGTGTGTGCATAAGCACGAGTGTGTGCGTGTTTATGTGTGTGCATGTGTCCATGCATGCCTGCTTGCATGCATGGACGTGTGTTCATACTGTGGCTGAAAACAATCATCCATCATTAATTGTTCCCTTATTTGCATAGCCCTAAATAGGGTGCTCTACACTAGACACTGATTAGAAGTAAATCAGATCAGGTTACTGTATTGTATTCAGGCATTAATTACTGTAATGTGTTCGTCATCAATTTGCATCTAGCCGTCACGTAAACAAATACACGACAAGACACATGAAAGCATGAATATACATGACAGGCTATAGCAATACTATCTGTGGCTAACCATAAGAAAACATGTTTCATTCATGAGACATGAATGCAATTGTACATATCATCACTGCTGTATTCAATCATATCAGAATTATGTAAAACTGTTGGACAGTTGGTTGGTTGGTGACCTCATATTTACTACATTTTATGGCTGTAGTTATGAAAGATGTTTGGTAGATATTACAAAGCATGCTGTACAATTGTATTGTGTTTTTACAGAGTGTACTCTCTTCTTTGTTTTAGTTCAATGGGGCAATTAACCGAAAGTATATCGCAACCGACATTTAGAATCAATAACCGTAGGCTAATCGAATAATCGAGAGGCAAGGTTTTATTGATAAATGTTTTTTAAATGTCTTATATCGACTTAATTGATCAGTTAATTGATTAGTCTGATTAAGAACACACCTCCTATATTCTAGCTATTTTAACATTTATATCACGTCATATCGCTCAGGCCTTCTTACCATCTACTGTCTAGCAATCTCAAGTACCAGTTGCTCTACCACCCCCCCCCCCCACCCACACACACACACAAATTATAATTGGGATTTTCCAATAACACATTTACAGTAAATAATTTATGGGTTCGACAAATTAGATTCTGAAGACGAGGCCTGAAACATCAGTGATCTGCATTTCACAGCCCTGTGTGATGGAGCTTCCTTCTCATTTTCCCCCAACGTAGCTGATCAACATTTTGACCATCTCCTCCCACAACAGATCTCATTTGAGTCTTTCTTATAGAGACTTATGTATAGTTTTTGCACAAGTATCATCTGAATCCATACTGTGTATTCCAAATTGACCCAAGCACACCAAGCCGACATTGGCCGAAAAGTCGTCTTTGAGTGCCTGTGTCTGACAATTGCCCATACATTTTGCGTTGTGTGCCATCTTCTTAAAGGGCACGTTGCCGGTTTTGCACCAAAACCCTATTTTAATTTAGTTGAGGGCAAAATAAACATGATGTTGGACTGTGTTTTGTGTTATTTTCTGTGTTTACAGTGTATATATTTTGAACATGATTTTGACAACTGTGACATCATCGTACAGAATGTCAGTTCCTCCTGGACTACAGCCCATGTTTCCTGTGTAGTAGTTCCAGTCAGACCTTCTCCTCCAGCTGATGTCAATAAAATAGGGTTTGGGTCCAAAATCGGCCAAGTTTAAGTCAGAGCACGAGAAGAGAAACGGAAGTGAGCAGCGAGCCAAAGACAGATATAAAGAAGGCAAACAGATGTATGATATTACCGAAACAAGTACATGGCGTGAAAATGCTCAGTTTGTTTGTTGTTGTTCTTCCCAATTGTCTTCCCATGATACGCAAACTTCTGTTTGTCTTGTTGGATTACGAATAGACTATTGACACCTCCTGGTATGGAGAGTAATTTCCTCTCGCACAGACACATTACATAATGTGCAAGTCGCCCATCAGCATCAGCTGTAGTCTTTGCATCGTGTTCCTGTGCAACTTTTACCGAAGACGTCAGGCGACGCAAAATGATCTGACCAGTTGCCGATAAATTCTTGCAAGTCGGCTTGGTGTGTCAGGACCACAATGGAAACAAGCCCTCAGGGCCTTTTGTGTTATCCTTTTAGCATTATTGTTTAACTGTACCTCTGTACTTTTTGCAAACTGTTAATAAAGTATTCAATCAATCAATGTCAGGGTCTTAAAGTGACATGAAACCCTGGGCTGACCTATGCTTATACCCCTGTGCTCTCTGTAGTGGGGATAGAAATGAAAGAAAACAAATTGGAAAACTATTATTAGAGCCAGAATTGTGTGAGTGGGGCAGTGGGGGCTGGATAATTAACAAACATTATACACAAGAGCAAAAGATTTAAAGCAAAAAATAAAACGGAGTACATAATTAAAAAGCTACAAAGTATCTTGAAAATAGAAGACAAGTGAAAACGTGAAAGGGCCATGGGGTCCGAAAAATCAGTAGGGTTCAATCTCTTGGGAATATGAATACGTTTAGCAATTCTCATGGAAGTCCAGCCATTAGATTCTGAAATATCGTTTGTGCAAAGTTGACATTATGGCCTGAGGGTGGAGGTAAGGTCACGGAATCAGTAAGGTGCATACTCTGAGGAGCAAGAATGCCTTCGGCCAGTTTTACGTCAATATGCGCAAAACATTTTGAGTTATCTTGTGTTCAAGTGGAAATCTTGGCCTAAGGGTGGTACTAGAGGAAAGCCTGTGGGTTAACTGAAATCAATATTGTGGCATCCTCCGGGGAGCATGAAGGTGCACATCAGATTCGTTTGCAATTTAGTCAGTAGTTTTTGACATACAGTATCTTTGGGACCAACATGTTGGACAGACTGAGCGACACTGCCATCCTTAAAGGATAAAATATAGCTGTGTTAATGGCTTATACAGTGATTATTTGATAATTTCCTGATTAAGGCAGTTTATTTTAGTCTATTTATGGTTGATTATACTTTTTATGACCTTGCTTTTATCCAATGTGCTGTAGTTTTTTCTTTGTAAAACAATTCAAATAAAGGATTCTAATACATATTAATATTATTGTACAATGTGAATACCGTGTTGTACTCATACAGTACATTTCATACTACAGTATTGGTATTAATGTGTGTATGAGGGATTTTTTTTCTATCTAGGGCATTTTATAAAAATTTGGAGGACACTAAGTATAAAGTCATTACTGTATAAATTTACATTGTAATGGAAAATTACACTTGTTTTTTCCCGTTATTTTTAAAGCAGGACTCGCCTGAAAGTGTAGTTAATGACGAGATATTCATCCGAAATAATAATGGTAAAATAACAGGAGCAGAAAATCATGGAAGTGCTTTTGCAAACCTCTAATATCAGGGGCATTTAGAGATTTCAACGGATATGTAAAGAGGATATTTTTAAGTGCACAGCGTAGGGTACAATATCCAGCAGGGATTGAAAACTGTCCTATCCATGTTTCTGTCTGTCTGGACCCCCACTACATATTGTATAAAATGTTGTTGCAGATTAAACGTTTTCATAGATTTCATAGATAGTTGGATAGCATTTTCAGATAGTTATAATATTTCAGATATTTAGCTTGACCATTGGCTCTGTACTTGGTCGGCTCTTTTTTCCCTCTACACCAAAATCTCAGAAAATAGACGGTCTATTTTTCTATCTGCTATTTTCGGCTAATGTTCCCCATCACTCAAAGATTTGGCGGACCCCCTGTAGTAACTCTGAGGACCTCCTAGGGGTTCCTGGACACCTGTAACTTACCTGCGACTAAAGAGACTGCACAGTGCACAGAAAATTTAACAAAAATGTTTTACAGTGCCAGTACTTGCATGATACAGTACATTTGTGCATCTAATATGCCTACAATAACACTAGTATATAGTATAACACTGCACTGTCCGTTTCTGACTATTGACCTTTTGACTTGGACTCTGGCACTCTTGCACACTGACTGCTAGGATGTACATTGCGTATACAGGTATATACAGTACATATGCTGTATATCGTTGCCGTCGGGCAGAGAGAGACCTCTTATCTCCATATTTTAACTTTTTGTGTTTTCTCGTAAAGTAATGCCCTACTTGATCATACTACAGCGTCACCAGTGAAAGTACTCATATTTTCTACTTAAAGGGATATTTCACTTTCAAAAAAACTTTGGGTCATTTTATCGTCTACTCAGGCTTTTGTTAACCCCCCAGACCATTTTTAAGTTGCTCGATTCAGTATTTAGATATTTGAAATTCATTTTATCAGACACGCCCCCCTTCCTATACAAACCCATTATAACTTCAAACTCCATTTTAACCATGATAGATTCATCAAAAATACCCATCCTTGGTTCTGGTGACTCACCCCGCCCTCCTAATACGCGAGGGGGCCGTGTTTTTTTGATAACTTTTTCATTTTTTTTTTTTTTTTTTTTATTGTATTTTTTTTTTTTCATTTTCCAAAAATAATATTAAAAATAAATGAAAAAAGTTATCAAAAAAACACGGCCCCCTCGCATATTAGGAGGGCGGGGCGAGTCATTTGAAGTTATAATGGGTTTGTATAGGAAGGGGGCGTGTCTGATAAAATGAATATCAAATATCTAAATACTGAATCAAGCAACTTAAAAACAGTCTGGGCGGTTCACAAAAGCCTGAGTAGATGATAAAATGACCCAAAGTTTTTTTTAAAGTGAAATATCCCTTTAAGTAAAAGTATCGATACTGCAATGCAGCAATACTCTGTTACAAAGGCCTGGGTTCAAAATGTTACTTGAGTAAAAGCACTAAAGTATTGGCATCAAAATACTTAAAGTACCAAAAGTAAAAGTATTAAAATGTTTGAAAATAGCAGATCTACAAGCTCACAACGCGTCGCGATGCGACACGTTGTGAGCTTGTAGATCGGCTATTTTCAAATAGCCTAGGTATAAAATAGGGCTAAAGTGGTAAATGTATGTTTTATAATATCATAATTTATATTTGAAAAGTAACTAGTAACTAACATTTACAAATAATTGTAGTGGAGTAAAGTACAATATTTGCCTCTGAGATGTAGTGGAGTAGAAGGAAAAGTATAGACAATTGGAAATACTCCAATAAAGTAAAAGTATCTAAAAACTGTACTTAAGTACAGTACTTGAGTAAATGTACTTAGTTACTTTACACCACTGAGCGTCACACAAAAGTAGCCAATATCAGCACCGAACTATATACGTTAAACTCAAAGTTCACCACCAGTTATAGTGGGTAAAATTACCCCACAATTAAAACAACATTAGGAGCACCTGGGGATAACTTTAAAAAGAGGAAGCCTTTTTTCCACAGCCAGCTGTAGTAGTGGTGGGTCCATTTGTCTGCTCTCCTGTTCTCTCTCTCTCTCTCTCTCTCTCTCTCTCTCTCTCTCTCTCTCTCTCTCTCTCTCTCTCTCTCTCTCTCTTCGTCCTTCTCTTCTCTTGTTCACTCGCTTCCTGTGTCCAGTTTGCGCCTGCAGACGAGGCCGGTGATGATGAATCTGTGGCCGCAGTGTGTCTGTGTGTCTGACACCGTGATGTATCTCTGCTGGCCCGCCCTCTCTCTCTCACCGTTTCCCCCCCACTCTCACTTCTCCTCCCTTTCTCTCACCCTTTTTCTACCTAGTCTCTCTCTCTCTCTCTCTCTCTCTCTCTCTCTCTCTCTCTCTCTCTCTCTCTCTCTCTCTCTCTCTCTCTCTCTCTCTCTCTCTCTCTCTCTCTCTCTCTCTCTCTCTCTCTCTCTCTCTGGTGTAAAGTAACTAAGTACATTTACTCAAGTACTGTACTTAAGTACAATTTTGAGGTATTTTTTACTTTACTGGAGTATTTCCCATTGTCTATACTTTTACTTCTACTCCACTACATCTCAGAGGCAAATATTGTACTTTTACTCCACTACAATTATTTGAAAACTTTAGTTACTAGTTACTTTGCAGATATAAATTATTATATTATAAAACGTACATTAACCACTTCAGCCCTATTTTATACCTAGGCTATTTGAAAATAGCCGATCTACAAGCTCACAGCGCGTCGCATCGCGACGCGTTGTGAGCTTGTAGATCTGCTATTTTCAAACATTTTAGTACTTTTACTCTATGGTACTTAAAGTATATTTTGATGCCGATACTTGCGTACTTTTACACAAGTAACATTTTGAACACAGGCCTTTTACTTGTAATGGAGTACTTTTTATATTGTGGTATATTGCTACTTTTACTTAAGTAAAATATCTGAGTACTTTTTCCACCACTGCTGGCATCCAGCCAGGGTGTTGGGAACAGACAGGGTGAGAGCAGACCCAACAACAACAACAGCAACAACAGCCAGAACAGGAATTGGGCTGCTCGTTTTGCCCATTGATTTTCACTGGGGCATTTCTGAAATAGCTCATCTGACCTTTCGGCCAAATACCATGTGAATGGAGGATACAGTGGCGGCTGTACCGCCTGGCTTTTCCCTCTCCTGGCAAACTAACTAATCTGCCCTAGCCAGACGGGGACATGGAGGGATGTGGGTTCAATTTCCGGCGCAGCGGGCAGATACGCAGACAGAGAGCGAAGGGCTAGGATTAACACATTAAAACATCTATGTCATTTTTAGATTTTAGCTAAAAAAGCATTATTTTATACTTTGGTTATTCAGAAAATAGCAGATATACAAGCTCATAGCGCAGAGCTTGTACAGTAGATCTGTTTTTTTTTAAATTGTGAACATTTTTGAAAATCTTTTAAAGCAAACATTTTTAACTCAAATCTTTGCTTCTGGGGGTCCCTGGAACAAAATATTTTGAATGTATGGGGGTCGGTGGCCAATTTCATTTTGGGGGTCCTTGACATGAAAAAGTTTGAGAACCACTGAGTATAGCAACATACGTTTTTCAGAAAACTGTTAGGATTTTAGAAGACATTTGTAGAATCGGCCTCAGGTCTTAATGGGAAGAAATTGCACAAACGGGAGAAGATCAAGGTTCTTATTCCAATAATGGGGGTGCCCACAATCATCCCCTGCTTTCAGATTTGTATATTTATATGTATTGTATATATTTAGATTCATATCGAGATGCATTATTCTGAGGTGGCTCAAATCCAAACGTGTTTGTTTGTTGTTAGCCTGCAGTGATGTTGTTGACTTTTTCTTTATAAGTCTGTCTCTGCTTTTAGCAAACCATAAAATGTTAAAGCGGCACTATGTCACTTTTTTTTTAATGAATACATTTTACTTTTGTCCAATCTGTATGGTAGAGTATATTAATACAATATAACTTAACCCATTGAGACCTGAAGCCGATTCTACATGTCTCCTAAATCTCAACAGTTTTCTGAAAAACGTTTGTTTCTATCAGTGGTGCTCAATCTTTTTCATGTCAAGGACCCCCAAAATTATATGTATTTGGCCGCGGACCCCCATCAAAATATTTTGTTCCAGGGACCCCCAGAAGCAAAGATTTGAGTTAAAAATGTTCGCTTTAAAAATATATATATTCAAAGATTTGCACACATTTTCACGATTTTTCAAAAATAGCAGATCTACAAGCTCGTAGCGCGGCACTCGGTGCCGCGCTATGAGCTTGTAGATCTGCTATTTTTGAATAGCCCAAAGTGTAAAATAATGCTTTTTAGCTCAAATCTAAAAATGACACAGTTCCAGGTCTTAATGGGTTAACCCATTTAGAGCTGGAACGCATCTGTGTCACTTTTTCATTTGAGCTAAAAAGCATTATTTTACACTTTGGCTATTAAAAAATAGCAGATATACAAGCTCGTAGCGTGGCACAGAGTGAATATATATTGTTTAAAGCAAAAAAAAATTAACTCTATTCTTTGCTTCTGGGGGTCCCTGGAACAAAACATTTTGAGATGGGGGTCGGCGGCCAAATACATATCATTTTGGGGGTCCTTGACATGAAAAAGTTTGAGCACCACTGATATAGAAACATACGCTTTTTAGAAAACTGTTGGGATTTAGGAGACATGTAGAATCGTCTTCAGGTCTTAATGGGTTAATACAATTGGGGTGGTTGTATTTTGTCTCCCTGCTCCCTTCTATAGAGACATTTAGATCGTGTCAAAGGTCATGTCTCACCTAGACACAGTATCTGACACAAACTTTGACCTATAGGTCAAGATAAATTTTATCCCCTGAGCAAGCAGGCCGGCTCTATTAGCTCAATGGTAAGAAATGCAGCACTTGTATAGGAAACCGTGTTCAAATCTGGGGTAGAAGAGGAAAGCTACATAGTGCAGCTTTAACTATTAGTAACTGTGTAATGAACATAGACACTGGATTCAATGAATGCTGTTATGATTATCTGCTAGATTATGTACTGATTGAGCCATCAGGGAGAGGAAGTATGGATACTGTGTTTGGTAGGCACAAGTGGGCACAACTTGAGAGTAACTCAATTTGAAATTAATTGAGCTTAAATATCAATTTGATCACAATTTATTGATGTGAAATTGTGCCTACATGCATACCAAACAGCAGGCCAAGTTCTTACAGGGTGACTCAATTCAACTCTGAGGCTGGTTCTGTTTGCCCGCTCCTGCACTGCAGTCAGATCCACAATCAATGGCTACATCTGCGAGGCACACAGGCCACATTTGAATGACTTTCTGTAAACATCAATCTGAACGGGTCACATAAAGTCACACAGCAATGTATTTGTTTCTTCTTGTTTCTATCTTCTAGAACATTGTGTTCATGGCACTCATGGTGTGTTTATTCGTACGGGACAGGGAAGAGTGACAGTGGGTGCATTGAAGAACACACAAGTCCTGAGCCTGAGCTAGTTACATGTACAGTATGTGGTCAATGTATTAACTGTTATCCGTTAACTGTTAACTGTTAAAGGTAATCGTTTTTCAAAAAGACAGACAGAGACAGACAGACAGACAGACAGACAGACAGACAGACAGACAGACAGACAGACAGACAGACAGACAGACAGACAGACAGACAGACAGACAGACAGACAGACAGACAGACAGACAGACAGACAGACAGCAAAACAGCAGCCAACCAGAAGTGTGCTTTGATCTGAAATAGTGATGGGTGGTTCATGATCGATTCGTTCAAAATAACTAGTTCATTGCCGTGAACGTGAACGAACTCGTTCACTTCCTGAAACTGTTACGTTCAAGCTATCGTGCATGCCCCCCATCCCCTCCCCCCCGTACACGGGACGGGGGGGGCGAGCGGTACGCGCGACGTAATAATAACGCTCCCGCGATGGTGTTTTTCACTAGAAAATAGCACTACTGAGCGAGAACGTGAACGAATCATTTGAACGAATCATTGCCATGAACGTGAACGAAATTGTTTGTTCACTGAAATTAACGTATTTTTTCCCACCACTAGTCTGAAACTGGAGTGGACAAGGCGTTCAAAACAAAGGTGGCGCGGGTGTTTCAGGTGTTTAAGGTGTTTAGAACACACCATTTCTACCTACCCATTTAGCAGTAGAAATGACAGTTGAGACCTTCACTTCTCCTGCCACACGCACCTTGTCTTTCACCATCATAGTTGTATTTTTCACAATATCTATGATATCAAAGTACAACCAACTAAAAGAAAATAGTGCAATAGATAGATAAATAAATAATTGCCACCGGGTCTTTTATAAATACATCACACAGTATGTCGCCTCAGTTTAAGTGCGTCACTTGATTAAAGCCCATAATACAGTCGTTCCATTGGTCCAAATTATTTTGTGTGTGTGTGTGTGTGTGTGTGTGTGTGTGTGTGTGTGTGTGTGTGTGTGTGTGTGTGTGTGTGAGTGTGTGTGTGTGTGTGTGTGTGTGTGTGTGTGTGTGTGTTCTAAAAGAGAGAACGGCTCCACCACCGGCTGACACCTGGGCAGAGTGGCCGGGGCTCATTATCCTGATGAAATTTGCGCAGATGTGTGTGTGAACTGCCGACAGACACACTCTGCAGTACTGACCCACACACACACACACACATGCCCACACACACACACACACACACACACACACACACACACACACACACACACACACACACACACACACACACACACACACACACACACACACACACACACACACACACACACACACACACATAGCCAACTCCATCCCCTTGAGCCAGGTGGGTGATGATGAAAACAGGAGAGGAACAGAGGGTGGGGAGGTGTGTGTGTGTGTGTGCGTGTGTGTGTGTGTGTGTGTGTGTGTGTGTGTGTGTGTGTGTGTGTGTGTGTGTGTGTGTGTGTGTGTGTGTGTGTGCGTGCGTGCGTGTGCGTGTGCGTGTGCGTGTGCGTGTGCGTGTGCATGTGCATGTGCATGTGCATGTGCATGTGCGTGTGTGTGGTGGAGGGGGCTGAGAAACAACCACCATCGAGCAAAAGAGAAAGAGAGTGTGTGTTGGCGGGAGGTCTGGGGACCGGTTGGCTTTCTCCTCCTGTCTGTCACGCAGTAGGGAAGAATATTATATCGTTGTTGTTGTTGTCGGGCAGAAACCTCATATCTCCATATTTAAACTTTTTATGTGTTTTTTGTAAATTAATGCCCTACTTGATCATACTACAGCGTCTCACAAAAGCATCAAAAGTAGCAGACCTACAAGCGCTTGTAGATCTGCTACTTTTGAATTTGAATCCTGAAAAGTAACAGTTTTGGACATACAAGGTTTCCACCCGACAGAGACGATATGAAATAACAATTAAAAACCCCACCACACACACACACACACATACACACACACGCGTACTACTCCCCCTTCCTCAATTTCCCTTTTCAAATCTAAAATGAGAACCACAAGACACATGCGTTTCGCAGCAACGTGAACGCTCGCTTGCCACGTCGCTCGGCGAGGAGCTAATCTGTCCGTATCCAGATGACAAGCGGCCTGCCACTTAACGGGGAGGAGATCCACTTTGATCACATGCCCCCGCTGCACCCAACCACCCCCCCACCCCCTACCCAACCCCACCCCCACCCACTCTCCCCTCTTCTATCCCAAGGCCCCAGGGTGAACCTATCACGTAGCCTATTACATTGCTTCATTTGCATATGCAGGGGGCTTATTATGGGTATAGGGGCTTGAGATCCACAGCCTCAGAACGTTCCTCTAACACTGCATTTAGAGAACGGGTTCATCCCCGTTGAAAAGATGTCAACGTTGAGAGTGCAAAGAGGAGAAAAGAATAGTATGTACGTCATCGAATTTTCCATGGATGGCCGCCGCACGCAGCCATGTGCTCTGTAGAGGTACCCTTGAGCAAGACACTGAACCCCCTGCTTGCTGGCTCGTCGTGTGTGAGTTGCTCTAGAGAACGGCCTCACAAAAAAAATAACAGCTATAGAGCTTGTTGTTTTTAAACAGCAGCATTGAGACGAAAAGAGAGAAAGTTAGGAGAAAGCCTCTCTCTGCCGTTAAAAAAAGTTCCACCTCAACAACAACAACAACAACAACAACAACAACAAGTGTGGTTTATGTTTTGGCACTCCTAGTAAGATATCTCTAAGCTGATAAGGGCACCAAGAAAGAGGCAGGGAGGAAAAAGTGAGAAGAAACACCCTATCTGCTAGTCTGTACCGCGACAACACCTAGAGGTGTTGATATGGTGTGTGTTTCCGTATTATTACGACCCTGTCTCCTCAACTTTACCACTACCACTCTCTCTCTTCATCTTTATTAGTGAGTCAAGGACCAAGTTCAGTTATTTTCGCACTTCAGGAGTAAACAAAATAAGGGAGAGGGGGGGTTCAGAAACTTCCTGTGTTAACGTTTGCGTACACAATGTTAAACAACCACTAAAGAAGGAGAATGGTCTACTTCTTCAAGCATCCCACTGGGAATTCACGTGCTTTAACAACATCACTCCTCAACTAAAAAGGCAGGACAAAAACAACTTTGTGATACCAAGTACAACAAGGCAAACCAGCTGCCTTTCTTTCTACATCAGTTGCAGCGCTTCCCCATGTTGTCACACTTCTTCTTCTTGCCTGAGCTTTCATGAGGTAAAAGTTTGGTTATTGTTTTTTTCAATGCAAATAGTTATTACAGAAAGTGCATCAGTGCATGCTGTGAGAGACCCTCCCATTCACAACTGGATTCCACTCTATACCCCCCGTCCGTACCCACATCAGCACAGAGGCAGCAGAGCACACCGAACAGCAGTTACCAGTTAGTAAAAAATTATGACTGTCACAAAAGGAAGAAGAAGAAGAAAGATGAGGAGAGGGGAGGAGGGGGGAGCGCAGTTTCTCTCTGGGTGTGTAAAAAAAAAAATCTCCCCCTTCTTACATCCGCACACACACACACACACACACACACACACACACACACACACACACACACACAGACACATCAATCAGCCCCGCTGAATAATTCCTTCCAAACTTTTTAAGTCCGACTTTTTAAAAATGGCATTACATATGTAGCGGGGCATGAAAAATTAATACGCAGGAGTCTCGGGAAATGTCAAGGGTAATGATCTCGGCGGCGGCTTACCTCCTTGGCTTTCTGTTTGAGCCGTGCCTGCTCTGGGTCCTCTTGCCTGGAGCGACTCTGCAGTAAAAAGGGGGGAAAGAAGAGAGAAGGCGGGAGGAGAGGGGGGGTTAAAAACAAGAGGTTAACAGCTGGTTTAACCCATTAAGACCTGAGGCCGATTAAAAAAAAAATCTAAATGCTTTTTTTTTTACATAAAAAATATAAAAATATAAAAATATAAAAATATAAAAATATAAAAATATAAAAATATAAAAATATAAAAATATAAAAATAAATATACAATATTTAAATGTTTAAAAAACAAAAATATCTCAAAATATGTTGTTCCAGAGATCCCCAGAAGCAAAGATTTGAGTTTCAAACGTTCGCTTTAAAAATATGTATATATTGAAAGATTTGCACAAATGTTCAAGATTTTTCGAAAAATAGCAGATCTACAAGCTCATAGCGTGTAGATCTGCTATTTTTGAATAGCCCAAAGAAATCTTAAAATGACACAGATTCTTTCCCGGTCTAAATGGTTTAAGGAGCCCCCTCATCTGTTGCGGCCACCCTGTGAAAAAAAATAGTACAAAACGGGAACAGGATACAGGGAGGGAGGGGGGGTGTGGTGGTGGATGGGACGGGGGAGGGGGGGGAGGGGGGAGGGGGGGGTGTCAAGGACAGCGTATTTGAATTCAGAGAGAAGTGCAGCCGAGCGACACCCCCAGGGGCTGCTGGCCTTTAAACCCCCCGCTCCAAATCCAGCCCTAAATAAGCCGCCGGAGGGCAATTCTAATCAAAAGAGGTTATTAAAAATTCTGTACGAGCCAGCACACACACACACACACACACACACACACACACACACACACACACACACACACACACACACACACACACACACACACACACACACACACACACACACACACACACAGGGGCAGGGGATGTTACTGAGGCTCGGTGGCAGTGGCTCAATGTGTGTGTGTGTGTGTGTGTGTGTGTGTGTGTGTGTGTGTGTGTGTGTGTGTGTGTGTGTGTGTGTGTGTGTGTGTGTGTGTGTGTGTGTGTGTGTGTGTGTGTGTGTGTGTGTGTGTGTGTGTGTGTGTGTGTGTGTGTGTGTGTGTGTGTGTGTGTGTGTGTGTGTGTGTGTGGCTGCCTGTACTTTGAGGTATGTCTCTCTTGTGTTTCTGGCAGCTTGTCCGATGAGGTGTGTTTGTGTGTCTGTGTGTGTGTGTGTGTGTGTGTGTGTGGGTGTGTGTGTGTGTGTGTGTCTGTGTGTGTGTGTGTGTGTGTGTCTGTGTGTGTGTGTACGCGTGCGTGACTGTGCGTGCGCGACTGTGCGTGCGTGTGCGTGCGTGCGCGTGCGTGCGTGCATGCGCGTGCTTGTGTCTCTGGCGTGACAACACAGCACTTCTATTCTAATCAGGAGCTGCGATCTCGGTGAATGTGATGGTCCCTGGGAATCCTTCGCCACACAGTCTCATGTTAGACTGACAACTACAGGCAGAATGACTGGTTAAACATGCCATACACACACAAACCACACCATCCGGCTATTCCAATTGTGGCCAATTGAGTCCTGACAGTTTATTCGCTAGCGTCAGCAAAAGCGTCAGTCCGCCCCCCCCCCCCCCCTCCTGTTTCTTAACCACTTAAACCCTATATATTTCGTTAACCGGGGTCCCCCAGGGATCTATACATGGCCCCCCGCCTTTTTCTCCCCCTCTACATCAAATCGTTTCGCCGAAAATAGCCGATCTAATGGGTTGCAATGGATCTGCAATTTTCACCAAATGTCTGGCTATTTCGGCCCGAATGTTCGCCTATTATGACATGCCCGTTGGCCAGAAAAGGGACGCTACTAGGGTCCATGTGGTTAAATGGACATCTCCCTCTAATTGCCTGATATGGCTTTTGTCCGAGTCCTGATGGCACACGTTCATTTCAAAATCTGCATGGATTTTCTCTCCTCAGCAACTCTATCCTCTGCCATAGTAATGCAATGAGAAAACCGTGGCCTTCGGTTCTACTCCGAAAGTAAGACTTCCCACTCATTGCCTCATATCTCTCTCTCTCTCTTTCTCTCTCTCACACTTCCTCTCTCTCTCTCTCTCACTCTCTCTCTCTCTCTTTCTCTCTCTCTTTCTCTTTCACTCTCTCTCTCTCTCGTACGGTCATAGAGGCCCGTTCCCCTCACACCCTCCTCCTCCTCTGCTAATTGGCTTTAAATATATCAGGCGGTTCACGTACTGGTCGGTATCTCAACTAAGACTAATGCGTTTGCCCTCCGGTCGGCCGAGTGCATCCCTCTAGACCTAGTCATATTTTAAATGGACGACAGTGGGAGCGAGGAGAGGGGAGAGAGAGAGAGAGAGAGAGAGAGAGAGAGAGAGAGAGAGAGAGAGAGAGAGAGAGAGAGAGAGAGAGAGAGAGAGAGAGAGAGGGAGGGGCGGGATTATTTTAGCTGGTCTCTTATTCAAGGGGTCAAATTAGCGGCCAGGAGCTCTTGCGGGGCGGGCGGGCGGGCGGGAGGGAGAGGGGGTTAAGGCAGCGATGGGAGGGTGATGTGGAGGGTGTGGGGGGGGGGGGGGGGGGGCTGGTTGATGCAGATGGACTGTTTACAAAGGGCAGCGGTGCCACTGGCATGCTTTACATCTCCTCTGGCAGCTGCCCTGGATTCCTGCAGGAAGTGCAGAGACACACGCACATGCGCACACACACACACACACACACACACACACACACACACACACACACACACACACATGCTCCATGCATGTGCGCGCACACACACACACACACACACACACATGCTCCATGCATGCGCGCGCACACACACACACACACACACACACACACGCACACATGCAGAAGGGCTGGGCACGACATATGCATCACCAGCTGTGTGCGTGTGTATGGAGGAAGGGATCCTATAGAGAAACACATTAACATTACAGCACTGGACACCTGACCCGCTGTGTGTGTGTGTGTGTGTGTGTGTGTGTGCGCGTGTGTGCGTGTGTGTGTGTGTGTGTGCACGCATGCATGCAATGTGCGTGTGTACTGTAAGTGTGTGTATGGTGTTGCGGTAAAGACGTGCATGGTGCGCTCCTCTTACCATTGCCCGAGCATAATATGCTACAGTATATTATAGTAGAACTTCAGTGCTCTCCAGACGCCCAGCGTTTTTGGCGCAGCGCCCTGTAGGACACTTTAAGCTGGAAACGGTTCAACTTTTGGAAGAGGAGCGGCTGCTCTTCTGACCCTCCTGGCTGTGTCTGACAACCCGGTAATTTACGACCCGACGTTGAATCGTTACTATACTAGTACACAACCATGAGGATTCCATGTTTACATTGTTTCAGCTACAAGCTATTTGTGCTAATAACATCGATGCGGACAATTGGTTGATAGGTTTGAACGTTGGGTGGGTGTTAATAAACGCTGCATGCGAGCGCTATGGACATGATATCCACGACGCTCCTCAGCTCAAAAGGGCGTTCTCAGTGGACACTGTTAACTGTCATTCACTACAGGCTGTACCTCACATTGTGTGACTGGTCAGGGACGCGTGTAATGCCAATTCCACCGGGTTGAGCTCGGGAGAGCTCCTTTTGGTTCACTCAACGTCCTGTGCATTGGTCAATGTTTTACAACAACTGCATGACTTTTTAAGTAAGTTGACATGGCAAGCACATTATTTTATACTTTGGCTATTCAAAAATAGCAGATATACAAACATCAGATATACAATATCTGATGTCATAGCGCGGCACCGAGTGCCGCGCTATGAGCTTGTAGATCTGCATACATATATTGAATACATATTGAATACATATATTTTTAAAGCAAACATTTGTAACTGAAATCTTTGCTTCTTGAACAAAATCATTTTAGATGGGGGTCCGCTACCATATACATATCTTTTTGGATAGTCCTTGACATTAAAAAGTTTGAAAACCACTGATATTAAAGCAACATAGGGTTTTCAGAAAATTGTTAGGATTTAGAAGACATTTGTAGATGCGTTCCCGGATTAAGGCTTTTTGAGGCACGGCAGAGAGTGACCCGCGAGGCGAGCGGGTGCCCCTGCCAAGCATCCTTGTGGCCTCGCGCGTTGGCGAGCGCGCCGTCCAAGTTGGCAAGCCATGGTGGATGGAATAGGTTATCACATGAACCAAAATGAGCGCTCCCTCCTCTGTCTACATTATGGTATCTTCTTCGACCAAACCAGTATGGAGCTTTTCTGCCTTTAATTTGGATAGTAACAGTTGAAATAGACAGGAAATAGGGCGAGAGAGATACGGAGTGACACGCAGCAAAGGTCGTCGGGCTCGGGAATCGAACCTGCGACTTGCTGTCAGGCTTTAGGGCCTATGATGTGGTATGCGCCTTAACCACTAGGCCATCGGCGCCCCAATCTTTATCCCTAAATGGGCGATGAAAGTTTCTACGGCTGCAGATTCCTGTGTTTCTAGTCTAAACTTTAAGAGTATAGAAAAGCCCTACATGCATGTAATACTTGTGTGAAAGAAAAGTGGCCACAATCTGCTTCTGTCTGAAAACAAACCAGCTTTAATAAGGCTCTTGCCAACCACAGGGCAGTGAGAAGATCCCCTACGGATGTGCAGTGGAAGAGAATTAAAACTGCAACAACAAAAAAAGTTATTTATTAATCCTGCTAATGAATGGAGCCTTTCACATTAAAAAGTATAAGCAAATAAATAAATAATTCATTTTAACCGAGCAGAACCGAAAGGTGACTATGGCCAACTAAAAAACCTTGCAGCTCCAACTTTTTAATGACACAGTTTACAGAGAAGCTGCTGAGATTATGCCTTTTTGTTTTTCATGAGCACAACCAAACAAATAAAGCTAGGTAGCGTTTAATAGCTTTTTCCTTTAGGCGATCGGCAGTGGCTTTCTGACTATGAAATCCCAAACAAAGAAAAAAGTAAAAGAAAGAATCAAAAGGTTAGGCCACTGTCTGAGTGGGCAGTATTCATCAGTGACACGGTTTTGTAATATCCTTTGCGGGAAGGGCCGAAAAGTAATAATGCAATTAAGACAGCGAGGTTTGCCGCAATGAGGATCTTTACTGCAGGACATTGGCACCATTCAAAATTAATTAAATTAACCCAGCTTTCAGGCTAATGTTTCACCGCGGGGCATTTCCATTCGCAAAAGATTCTCTCTTTTTCCCTTTTTTTTAAGTTGGTGGTGATCTCTTCAAATGTATTCCTCAAATTATTAACATTTACAGATGCATACATGTTCTTTATAGTTGGTTTTGCCTAAATTAAATCACGAGAAAAACACCTGAAACCAAAGAAGGGCATGCTGCTGCCCTTCGGATCCTTGAAGCTTGATTTATACTTGGTTGCGCATCGTGAAAATACCTGATCTACAAGCT